>NC_039362.1:7153562-7199033 GCF_003573695.1 Papaver somniferum
CTGACACTTTATTTAATTTCCAAGGATATCCTGCTCATCATGAAAATGTAAAAAAATATAGATGGAGTTATGGCTTAGCTGCCAATTTGATATCATGTATGCCATTTCGGATGATTATAAGTAACTAATAATTTCTATACACACCTAGATATACTTAGGTGTATATGATTTTATTTCTCATTTGCACTTTGGAAGGATATGGGTCAAGAGAATCGAAATTATGCGGATCAGTTCCATTTCTACATTAGCAGATCAGTTTAGCAACCACACAACAACATAACTATTTCAATCTTAATGCACATGCCTTCACCGTGTATACTCTAGGACTTTGACTAATTAATATTGTAACGACACATGAAATTGATTATTAATTATAAGGTTAGTCTTTGCGAATTATATTCTCTTTTATTGTTTTTAAGTTGTATTAGATTTCAATTCAAATTATTTTCTTTGACGGAGCCTTAAGTAATGACAAATACATAGAACTCTTTCCGAAATCTACAGTCCAACATCTCATTTCTAGGGGCTCTGATCATGGTCCCATTATCCTAAATACAATTTCTGATTTGAGGGACGAAGCTTATCCCTTTAAATGCTTTGGGGGACGGATGGAACATCCTGACTGCAAAGGAGTCATTAGAGAATCTTGGAAAACAAACCAACAAGGCTCTTCAAGTTACTCCTTTGCTACAAACCTCAAAAATGTAAAATATTCTCTATATAAATGGAATAAAAACATCTTTGATAAAATAAAACATAATATAGAAAAACTCAAGAATGAAATTGACATTTGGCTAATAACACCAACATATGCTATACCACTATACAGAGACTGGAACACTCTCTACACATGTGGCAAGGTGTAGAGGAGAAGTATTGGAAAACTAAGAGCTGAAATAATGTAATAAATTTAGGAGACAGAAATACGTTTTTTTTCATAATGCTGCTAGAATAAGATATAGGAGAAACAAAATTGATACTTTGAAAGATACTAATGGTAACTGGCTAAGTGAAAGAACTGCCATCTCTAGCTGTCTCACTAATCATTTTAAGAGTATAGCAACCACAACTGAACCAAAAATGAACATGGAATTTTTGAATCTCATCCCACAAACTATCTCCACAAGAGATAATACGATTCTGCTAGAGCTACCTTCAGCTGCTGAAGTTAAGAACACTCTGTTTAATATGGAAGGAAACAAAGTTCCAGGGCCAAATGGCTTCCCACCAAACTTTTTCCAAGACAATTGGGATGGGGAGGACTTCATAAAATTGGTCCAATTTTTTTTTGAAACAGGTTATATGCTTAAGGAAATAAATTCAACTTTTATCTCTCTAATCCCTAAAGTCCAGTTCCCATCCTCACCAGGGGACTTCAGACCGATCTCTCTATGAAACACAACTTACAAGCTAATATCAAAAATCTTAGCTCAGATAATGAACCATTTCTGAGCAAGATAATATCTCCTTATCGATCTGCTTTCATCCCAGGGAGGCAGATTAATGACAACACTATGGTAGCTCATGAGATCATTCATACATGATAAATAGGAGGGATAAGAAAAGAGTGGATAGGACTAAAAATTGACATTTCAAAGACTTTTGATAAAGTGGAATGGCATTTCCTATTGGCCATCCTAAGCAAAATGGGATTTCAGAAGATTGGTGGTCTAGTATTAACCAATGGATTTCCAACTATAGCTTAGCCATTCTGCTTAGTGGGGTCCCCTGTGAGTTTTTCAACCCCACTAGAGGACTCAGGTAAGGGGATCCTTTATCCCCCTGCCTCTTTATTCTATGCATGGAATTCTTCTCCAGAATGCTAATGCAAGCAGAATGAGAAGGCAGAATTCATGGAATCAAAATTGTTAAAAGGGCTCCACCCATTAGCCAGTCTGCTTTTTGCTGATGACTGCATCATTTTTTGCAAGGCAACAAAAACTGAGGCTGAAAACATTCTCAGTATAATTGATAAATTTATCTCTTGCTCAGGAAAAATGATAAATTTAGCAAAGTCTGGGATTTTCTTTAGCAATAATCCTTCCCCTCAAACTAGATTAGACATCACCGAAATAATGCAAGTTATCCATATCTCTCTTCAGCACAAATATCTTGGGTCACCTTTGTTTACCAATAAATTTAAAGTAAATGCATTTCACCCTGTGATTGATACCATGAAATACATAATGGAAGGATGGAACAATAAAACAATAAACCCAGTTGGAATTTTTTTTTAATAAAACATGTTACTTCCACTATGGAAAATTATCAACTGAGTACTTTCAAAATCCCAAAAACAACAATAGAAGAAATGAATAAAATCCAAAGAGATTTTTTCCGGGGAAAGGAGAAAGGAAAATCAAAAGGTGTTTACTTCAAAACTTGGAAAGGAGTCTTTAAACCCCTAGAGGAAGGTGGTTTAGGTTTCATTAACCTGGAAAAGTTCAATAGTGTTATCATATCTAAAGTAGGGTGGAAAATGTTGGAACAACGTAACACCTTAGGAGCCTAGGTTATGCAGGATAAATACTTCCATACAGAAGATATATTGCATATGTCTACTCTGCCCAAACCAACTGACTCTTGGGTGTGGAAAGGCATCCTATCTGGTATTTCCAATATTCAAAAGCATGGTAAGTGACAGATGGATCTGGTGCAAACATAAATATATGGACAGATAAATGGGTAACCAGCCTAGATGAGCTAATAATAAAACCCAATTATTGCCCAATTCATACTGAGAAAGTTGTTGACCTAATACTCAACAAAAATCAATGGAACAACTCTCTTATAGAGTGGATTTCAAATCTACCATAGCTACCAAGATAAAAAAACACAGTAATCCTTAGTGGTCATGAAGATAAAGTATTTTGGCCCCTTACTATAGATGGTAAGTTCACTGTAAAGTCTTTTTTATAATAAACTGACCCATTAAGGCCATCATGGTCAGAAAATAAAAAATTGGAGAGCTATTTTGATTTTGGAAGTCTCACCCTCGATAAAGGTCTTCTTATGGAAGGTGGCTCATTCGATCCTACCTACCGGGGAAAGAGTGGGAAAACATCTGAAGTATATAAATACCACATGAAAAATTTGCAATTGCTATTAGGAATCCATATCACACTTGTTCATCCATTGTACTTTGGTCCAACAAGTATGGAAGGAACTATTTTTCGATCCATATGATGTGGTAGGCCGAAAATGGGGTTTCCATGATTGGCTCACCTCCATTCTACTTGTTAAAAAACATGAGGAACATTCTATAGGATGCCAGAATTATGTGCAATAGTGATATGGCATGTGTGGAAGGCAAGGTGTAAATTGACTTTTGAAAAAAAAATACCAAAAGCTGAACTTATAGATAAGGATATCATTCTGTACATCAACACAACTAGAGCATCTAGTGACAAAAAGAAAAATAACCCAATGCATGTGGATTAACCAAAGATGAAGCTTAAGCTCAAGTTATAGAATTCGGAATAACTTGGAAATTCCCAAGGCTCTTCACTCTGAAAATAAATATTGCATACACCCACAACAATGTGAATAACACATTTGGAATGGGTCTGCTTCTTTTTGATCATACAGGAAACTACCGAGGATCTAGAGGTGTAAATTTCAGCAAAGCACACCAGACGCAATAAGGAGAAAAGTAGCAACTGATGCATACAACTGGGCAGCGGAATTAAGAAGCAGGATATATTATGAATCCAACTCTGGCCAACTAATAAAGCTAATCAGAAGTCTGCATGCTGCGAAGATTGGTGAAAGATTCACTCTGAACAACGATGAGAATGAAATTTTTGAGATTGTCACCTGGAGCACAATCAATGATAGGGAAAATCATCTGGCAGTTAATCTGGCTATGTTAAGCACAAAATGTAATATTGATAGGACATGGGACCAAAGCACTACAAACGGTCTAATTATGCACATCTCTGGAAACTTGCTTTATAGTCAGGCAGGAAATCAAAACAATGTTTCAGGAGCTAATGATCCAGATATGGATAACAATGCTTTAATTTTGGAGAGAACTTGCAATCTGATAGCCAGCACCAGTCTCAAACAATGTAAGTTTTGGGTTTTTCTTTCCCTCTTTTCTTATAAAAAAAGATTGACGAGTATAACCGGCAGTTCCTTTCATTATAAGGGTATTTTAGGTACTCATTTTTATGAGTTGTTATCCAGCTATTTAGGTTGCGTTTTGTTGTAATAGTCGGTATCAAATGAATTAATCAAAATTATCTTTCTCTCCCAAAATTCGCTCGATCTTTCCCTTCTATGTTTAATTCTTCTTCTAGCCCTCCACATTCGTCTTTTCTTCTCCAATAATCTCTGTCCTTAGAGGTTGAGAGCTATTTCTGCATATCAATTATAGTGTAGATGACTACATCCTGCAATTATGTCTCTACGTTATTTTCTTTATCACTACCAATAAACGTTTGCCAGTTTGTATTTGGTCTATAGATACCAGGATGACAAAATGAAGGATTGGATTTTCAGGTTACATAAACACCACTTTATATGTTTTGTATACAGTAAAACTTCGATAAATTAATAGTCTTGGGACTGCTAAATTCTATAAATTTAGCAAAGTATTAATTTATCAACAAATTAATAAGTTATTATTATATCTGAACATACCAAATTTAACTTTAAATTTCTAAAATAAGTGCGTAACATCAAATATCTAGAGATTTTATTGTTAATTCAATTATATTCTAATTATTTTATGGAATATTATGTGTTTAAATGTATATACTTTAATGTTAAAATCATAATAAATAAAAAACACAATAAAATTATTTTGGAACTTCCGAAGGGAATATAAAAAGTTAAAAGATGAAGTCTAATATATTATAAATGTATGCAAAACAAATAACCATGAATGTCTATTTTAATAATCTTCGGAATATAATGTTATTACATTGATTTTTAATTTATATATTAGTTAGGCCCTATTGAAAACTTAAAATTTGTATGGTCTTATAAATTCAACGAGGATATTAATTTAGGACACTGGTCCAAATTGAGACTGACAAAAAATATTATTTTAACGAAATTATTAATTTATCGCAGATTAATTTAACGAAGTTCTACTATATTTATATTTATAGCGCTGTAATTCTAGACATCGCTAGGGCTGTTCATGATCGGTTTTGGTTCGGTTTCTAGACAAACCAAAACCGAAACCAATACTATTGGTTTTTAAAAATCTAAACCAAACCAATCCATTAACCATTGGTTCGGTTTCCAAATGGTTCCAGTTGGTTTCGGTTTGTCCCGGTGGTTTTTGGTTAACCAATAATTATGTAAAACCAAAAAAAACAACACAAATTTACAGATATAAAAATCATAGTTGCTGATAGTACTGTTTTACACAAATTTACAGACAAAAAAAAAAATAAAAAATAAATATCAAGAATAGTTAAAGCTTACTCCAATTCTAGAGATCAAAAGAAGATATATAATATAGCTTAATTTAGTTATTGACAAATAAAAAAGAAGGAAGACGGGAAGAAAAAAGTCGAGTAGCAGCGGCTGTAGTTGGGGGTGGAGAAGGGATGCGACTGAGAGAAGGAGAAAGAGAAAGAGGGAGAGTATCATAATGAAATATTAGATTTAGGGTTTCTATTTATCCTCTAAATCAATGGGTAGAATCTATACTTGTAAATCTAAATCAACGGTAGAAATTAAGTTTAAAAATTAATCGGTTTTCCAATGGTTTTTGGTTCGGTTTTAGAGGTCAAACCAAACCAAAACCAACATTATCGGTTTTCCACTTTCTACACCGTAACCAATCCATTAGGAAATGGTTCGGTTTGGTCTCTTTCTAATTGGTCTGGTTTGGTCCGGTTCCAGCGGAAAACCGAAATCATGTTCATCCCTAGACATCGCATTTGTCCACGGCACAGGTGGGAGATAAGGGATTGGTTCCCACAATAAAAGATTGGATCCTATTTTTACCGATTTCCTCCGTAAATCGAGCTGAGACTAGATATTGTTGGAGTGGCAGTGGAGCTACTCCAGCTTGGGAGGTTTGTTAAGAGAAGTGGGTCCGGCTGTGCCATATATAAAAAAAACTAAAAAAATCTCTGAATATTTTATTTTTTATATTCTCTTTTGTTTTCTAATCTTTTTTTCTCGAAGCATTTCTTTTCTAAGATATGTTCTTCTCTCTCGACTTCTCCTCTGAACTAGAAACTCTCCTCGCCTCTCATATCTTCTATGTTCTTTTCTTTCATTTGAAGGTAAGGGTCCCTCCTATTTCATTTGTAGTCTAACTGCTTTTATGGAGTGATTGTGGGGATTATTTTTTCTGTCGGGTTAAGGTTTTAATTTGATTCCAAGGATTTACGGTACTCATTTTCATCTTCTTGTTGCAAAGTTTGAAACTTTACCGGTGATAAGAGTTGAGTAGAGTCTAACCAGGGGTTAGTCCACGAATGAGTTTGGGGGAGTTTAATGTATTTTGAATCTTGGGGATTTTGAGGGAGTGTAAGAAAGTGTGGGGAGTTTGAGAGAGTTTGGTGTTTTGAGTGTGAGAAGTTTGAGAGACTCTCCAGAAGTCTCTACTTTTTTTGAGAGATTTGGAGTGAGGAAAAAATACACTATAAACTCCCTAGAACTCCCCAGAACTTCCCCCAAAACACCAACTCCCTGACATTCTAATTTTAACAACTAACAGGGAGTTTGAGAGTTTCTTTCAAACTCCCCCACGACTAACAGGGTTTTCTAGGGAGTTTGGGAGACTCTCCTAAACTCCCCCACGACTAACAGAGATTTCGAGAGACTTCTTTAAACTCCCCCACGACTAACAGGAAAAAACCAAACTACACCCAACTCCCTTAACTCCGTTGAGGACTAACACCCTTTAATTATTTCCGAAGTCTTTAGTTTTCTTCGTAGAATACGATGAGATCCCGTTGTTCCACTGGATTTGACATGATCAAACCTATATTACCAATTGATGTGGCTATTAGATTGCTTTAGCTGTTTTGATGTTTAGGCTTTGATCCGATCTGCTTAATTTCTTAGTATCCCTTTTATTTTCTCGATTGTTTAATGGGCAGAAATTAAAAAGTTTGGATCTGAAATTGGATTCATGGTTGTCCCGACTCTGTGATCCTAAACTCTTTATGCATAGGTCTACGGTAGTCCCTCGTAATTCCTTTTGAAGTTTATTTTTTCTAATATTAATTTTTGTTGCTTAATTTTTTTTCTCTCAGAAAAAATGAAGAAAAGAAACGTCGTTTGCATCTCTTTTAACGTGGGCCACCAGAAGACACGATTGACCAAAGAACGGTGGTGATCCACAAGTTTTATGGATTTATTTTAGGTAAGTAAAGATGATGATGCTTATTCTTGTTCCTTTTTGTGTTCTAGGAGGAGTTAGAAACCTGATACGCGCAGGATTTGTCTGGCTTAGTTTCCAGATGTAGGCCAATCTCTGGCGGTATCTTCCAGAAACGCGTTTACGTATGTGTATATATAGGAGTAAGTTATATCCTGCATGTATAATTTTATTTGAACATCTCGTAAGAAAACCCTATTTATCAACACCAAAGCTTAGAAAGAGATAAAGTTGAAAAAAATCATGGAGGGATTTGGTGTTATAGGTAATGAGTTATTATTACCTAAGTTTCCTCCTCTCACGGGTTGTACTAGTCATCCTATTATGGGCAATGAGTTATTACTTTCTGAGATATTGACTAGGGTCCCTGTAAAACCACTCATGAGGTTCAAGTGTGTATGCAAACAATGGTACTCCTTGATACATACAGATCGAAGCTTCATCGATTTACACTTCACACGATCAAAAGCATGTAATTTTGCTGCTGGTGACGGTAGTGTCTCCCTTTTTAGGTGCTGGTATCAACTTCGTGTTTTCTCCTCAGCTGAACTATTACTGTCTCAAGGAGGAGTAAAGACTGTTGAAAGGGAAATATCTATACCGGGATCTTGTTTAGCACACGTTTTTGGAGCTGTCAATGGGTTGATTTCTGTAGTAGAACCCAGCACATGTTCTATTCGTGTGTTTAATCCGAGCACGGGACAGTCAACGCCTTGGATAAAATCCATGATTAAACAACTGAATGAAAATCCGCAGGAGGAAATACTAGTTATAGATAAAGATGGTGATTATGCAACTCACAAGGTTACTTATGGTCGTGGACCGTGGGATTACTTTGGGTATGATCCTGCCGCTAAAGAACACAAAGTGATTACTATCTGGACCAAGCGAGTATCCAACTGGCGCGGATTTTCACCTTGTGGAACTGTGTGTGAGGTCATGACAGTTGACGGCAGACAACGCAACAACAATCTATTATGGAGAAGGCTTGATGACGAGCTCTCACTTCCGCCAACAATTTCACCGTTGTACTTCTCATCATCCCTTTATGCAAATGGTTGCATTTATTGGTTAACTCGCGCAACTCCTGATAAGGAACCTTTGGTTGTCGAATTTAATGTCGGGAGCGAAAAATTTAGAGTAATTTCAATTCCCAATTACATCATTGAAGAAATTCGTGATCCTTATGATAGTAGGTTGATACAAATCGGTGGTCGTTTAGCTGTGTTAGCTTTCAAGTTAAGGTGGGATACAAATGTTTCTCATCCTTTAAGTAATAACAACACATCAATGAAGATGTGTGTGTTATATGATGATGGCGATGATGTTCAACACAAGAAACTGACAGATATCAGTAATGCAACAACGTCTATAAGCAGCGCAGGCACTGTTAGTAATTTCTATTGGATAGAAGAGACCTTCATAGTACCGCCTTTTGAATGTAAACTGCTAATATATAATTCCATTTTAGCTGTTCCGGATACAGATTTGTTCATCATAAAATCCGAAGAAGGAGATGATCTGTCATTCTATTTTTACGACTGGAGGAAGAAGAGTTTTAGCAAGGATGTGCAGTTTATTCTGAAAGATCAAAAGTCTCACTTTCGTGAACCACTTCCGTTTGGGGCTTTCATTTACAAAGAAAGCCTCCTGCCTGTGCCCACTAGAGAAGTTTAGACCAATAGGAATCTTGGACTTCTTTTTTGCTGTTTTTGGTACTCTTTGTTCTTTGTTACTAGTGAAGAGATGCAAATTCTAAAATGGATGTTTGATCTGATTTGATTTGTTTCTTTTGGTAATCTCTTCTCTTTTCGATGGTGAAGTCAGACTTCTTCAAATGGTAGTCTTATTCAATTCTGGACCTTGGTAATTGGTCTCCATTACCCTATATATTTCTTCCACGTCCGATTGTTCTTAGCATCAAAAATGAATAGCATTGAATGTTAACATTTTAAATTTCTGAACTGGATGTTGTAGTATATAACGGTGGCATGTGCTTTACATTTTTCATGAATAGTGGCAAAGTTAACGTTCTGTTTAATGAAGATTTGAAAATATTATCGGGTTTAATATTTGTGCATTTGGTTTCTTTTTATAGGTTTATTGGGTTTGTCTGGGCGAGTTGGATGCAGGGAAATATTGGATTAGGTATAGTCTTTTAGTTGTTCCTTTGCCTTTTTTCTGTACTTAGAGCTGCCTTCTTATATTGAGATAGTAGATGTTCTAAATTTTAGTAGATGTTGTATTTATATCGTCCTCTTATTTTACTGACCTGCAACTGAAAGTTTATTGACAAGCTCCAGTTTTGGAAAATGCAGTTGCATAAGACAATATGAATTTGGTGTTCTAAAAGTTTTTGGTGTTACTGCTTCTGTGCTCAAAATGAGGTCTGTGTTTTTATATATTCGTGGAAGTTCTTGTTCTAGATGATAAGAAGCTGGGATGTCAACTTGTCGTTAGAGAAGATTTGATTGGCCAATCTGCAAATGATGCTGCTAAGGCTGAGATGGTTCTATTATTTCTGCCTCAAAACATCTATTCTATATCTATGTTACTCGTATGATTTTGATTTTATCATCTCTTCATTGATGACTTCGTACCCAGAGGAAAAGGTTTTCCCTTTTCTATCTTCAAAGTTTAAGTCTCAGGTCCCATTGGTAATAATAGAATATATATTTTATTAGTATTGTTATTATTGATCCAATTCGTGATTGTAAAGGTGGAATTTAGTTCAGATCTTCTTTATGTTGGGGACTTCATTTTTGAACTGTATGATATTATCAAGGCTAAAGGAATAGTTTTTTTTTTCTTCTTTAAACTCTGGAAGTAGGTTGTTGATTCAATAATTTGGACATGAGAAGCTCTTCGTCGAATCAATACATTGTCAATTTTGGCCGTAGACAGACGCCGCCGCTTAGTTTGTTGTTATTGTGTTCTGTTTGCGTCGTAGTCGTAATTGTCGTCTTGGGATCTACTTCTTCAAAAAGTTTAAGAGGGTTTGGATACGTCGGGGATACCGGATTATTATAACAACTACAGAAAGTTAAAAGAACAAGCAGTGAGTGATTTCTTGGAGGTAAGATCACTTTCGTTAGGGATAACTAATACAAGAGAGTTTGAGTTATGTGGTAAGGATAGAGAGAATCATGTACCTTGCTATAATGTATCGGAAAATTTGTTAGCTGGGTTTCACCATGGAGAAGAATTTGATTGGCATTGTGAGGTTTCATCCGTGGGGCAGCGTTGTTTGGTGCGGCCTCCAAAGGACTATAAGATACCACTGAGATGGCCAGCTGGTAAGGATATTATATGGAGTGGCAATGTCAAGATAACGAAAGACCAATTCCTGTCTTCTGGAAGCATGAATAAAAGGTGCATTTCTTGATAATTCCTTGTCTATTTTGTCCTTTTCTGTTATGAAAATGAAACAACTGCTATAACACCTGTCGTACAATGATTTCCACCAATATATACCCAGAGAAAGTTAAAGTGTATCAGGTATTTCAAAGCTTAAAAGATGGTTTCTACTTGATGGTTAATTGTTTGTTCGTGATACATTGTAGATTAATGTTATTAGAAGAAAATCAAATTGCTTTTCATTCTGAGGATGGTATGAACATTGATGGTGTGAAAGATAACTCTCGCCGGGTCGCAGAGATGATAGGTCTGGGGAGTGACGCTGAATTTCGCCAAGCTGGAGTAAGTCTTTCTTTTCAGACTTCTTACTCCTTGAATCACTGATGGTCTAACAGTTGGTATGGGGAGTTGCTATACCATAACTGTACATAGATACGAATTTCCTAGATACTTATCAAGAATAAATTTGTCGCTGGGAACAGAAGTATTCCACTATTCGCTCATTCCTGTTTTACGCGTACGGACTTTCTTGTATATTTTTAGAATCTAATACCCCGATGCCATCTACAGGTGCAAACTGTACTTGATATTGGTTGTGGATTTGGTAGCTTTGGAGCTCATTTGCTGTCACTAAACTTAATGACTGTTTGTATAGCGGCATATGAAGTGTTTGGGAGTCAAGTCCAACTGGCTCTTGAGAGAGGTCTTCCAGCTATGATCAGTGACTTCATTTCTAAACAATTACCATATCCATCATTGTCGTTTGACATAGTCCATTGCGCTCAGTGTGGTATCACATGGGACAAGAAAGGTACATCTCGAGTTGTTTCGCATTAACGTATTAAGCAGTTCTTTGTCTCTTAACTTAGCCTAATTTCAGAGTGTTTTAGAATGGAAGAAATCCTATGGACCATAGGAAGAACTGTTTTCTATCATGACCTTGCTTTCTTAAAATTGATGTCGAAAACATGCCGTATTGATGATAGGTTATACCTGAAACAATCCTATATTTTAAGGTTTCCTTCTAGACAAATCTATGTTGTTCATGGGGAATACTTGTAACTAGGATCAACTTGATATATAGTGTTTCCAGCAGTACAGTAAGTCTAGTCCTTCTATGCATCTGGTGCAAGGAGGGAATAGTGTTGAGCTTAGCAGTTTCCCGTGCGAAGCATTTGTAGGACGTGAAAACCGTAGTCAGTTTCAGAATTAGGTAGGAAAGCTCCTAGTACCATTTTACAGAGACACAGGGCTGCAGGAATACTATGTCGAATTGTCATGAGAAAACGTGCATCTGAGAAACCTGGTGGCTAATGTTGAGTTATGGTATCTATACCCAATTGCTAGACTAACCAACTGGGAGACATTCGTGGACATATTATAAGATTTCCAAGTTTATATCAATTGGTAACTTCACGAATAGTTCACTTATGGTTAAAGTTGATGTCAGCATCCAAGATGTCGGATCAACTTTCATCAACTTGCTGCGGATACCTGCTGTCATATTATGGATCTCTAGGATTTTTGTGAACCTCACTATTGTTATAAAGAGCTGTTTGACTCCAGAAATGGCTCACTTTACCAGTTCCAGTGTCATGCATGGCCTGGTACTAGACGTTGCCTCACATATCCTGTATCACCCTTGTTAAAAACACCTTACTAGAGACTTTATAGTTTATATATTAATAGCTGTCAGCTGATACTCTACTACATCAATAAAATAACATTTATTTGAACAATATTATCATTATGCAGCACTTGAAAGTGCATGCTGTCTTCCATGTTGTGGGTCCTTACTCCTAACCAAGTGAGGATGTACTTAACTGTCAAGTTTTAGAATAAAATTCAAAATTAAGATGTAAAATAGTATATATTACTGGGGGTAAGAGCTAATATAGGCAGCACAAGAATTTAGTAGCCAGCTCTTGTTGCAACAACTAGTCAACACATGCATTATGTTAATATAATGAAATATCTGTATTATGCTACTATCTTTCAAGTTGACAGTGTGCTGTGAAACAGATGGGGCTTTTCTAATTGAAGTTGACCGCTTGCTCAAGCCTGGAGGTTACTTTGTTTTAACATCGCCTACAACTAATCCTCAGGGAGGTTCTTTGAATTTAAAAAAGGTGACCGTATCCACACCGCTTGAGGAGTTTACTGAAAGTATCTGCTGGAGTCTACTGGCTCAGCAGGAAGAGACTTTTGTTTGGCAGAAAACTTTAGATGTTCAATGTTATGCATCTCGGTAAGGACATTACTGACTACATTTCTTCTTTTCTCCTCTAAATGCGTAAGCAGTTAATAATGTATTTTACCATCAGTTTGTCTTAATTTGTAGAACCAATGTTCGTCACACAATATAATTAATGTGAAATCTTCTGTTTTCCAATGCAGCAAGGAGGGTAGTGCACCTCCAATTTGTAAAGCAGATTTTGATGGTCAGTCTTATTATCAACCTCTGCGACCGTGTTTAAGGGGAACTACCAGCAAAAGCTGCATTCCCATACAAAACAGGTCTACCGGTTCTCATCTGAGCTCAGTCGAGCTTGAAGTTCATGGAAAGTATCGTTCTGAAACAGAGTGCTTTTGTGAGTTTAGTGTTCGAGTACTTGTTCCCAAAATATGAATCCTCCCGGGCCTAATATATAGGGATGGTCAGAGCAGTACTTTGGTGCTGTTTTAGTGTATTGATTTTCATGTATTCGCGCAGGAATACAGCCTGATGATTTTCAAGAGGACATGGAGCTTTGGAGGTCAGCTCTGAGGAACTACTGGTCATTGCTGACGCCTTTGATTTTCTCGGATCATCCAAAGAGGCCTGGTGATGAAGACCCATTACCTCCATTTAACATGATACGCAATGTGATGGACATGAATATGCTCATTACAGAGGTTTAAATGTTGCACTTCTAGAAGAAAAAAAGTCAGCTTGGGTTATGAATGTTGTCCCAGTTAGGAGCGCAAATACTCCTTCAGTCATACTTGATCGAGGTTTTGCTGGTGTTCTACATGATTGGTAAGATCACTTTTGCTTTTTAATCCAGTAAATAGTGCAGGAGCCTCTAGGTTGTCCTTTTGAGTATTTAATGGCTATTAAACTTGAGGCCTTTCAAGATGCATAAAAAAGATGCCTTCAACAGTGACATGAAGGATTAGCACATTGACTCCGTCGTCATCTCTCCCTAATTCCTTGTCTCATCATGTAGCTATTAACTGGGATATGTGTTTTTTTTTTTGTTAAAGAAAAGAAGGGTATTCCCTACCCTTAAGGGTTATGCTTTGAGCGTTACATCCTCATCTCATTGTAGCATGCTTCACATGTAGGGGACACCTTGCCAGTAGATAGGTTGTTTCTCCCCCTAAGACCCCGACTTTAATGGAAAATTCCTTGTTGAAAACAATGACTTAGTAATCCTTGTAGAGTTGTTGTACTGTTTAAAAACCTGATAAACCTCATTAATTGTGTGCAGGTGTGAACCCTTTCCAACATATCCCAGAACATATGACATGCTTCATGCGAATGGCCTCCTTACATACTATAAGTCAGAAAACTGTGAAATTTCGGATTTATTCTTGGAAATGAACCGTATTCTGCGCCCTGAGGTAAATTACTTGAGTTGGTTCATTCTCGTTCTTCAGCTCTAAACTTTAAAAGTTGTATTCTCTCAACTCCCTGTTCAATTTGTTCTACGGTAATTGAAATCTCAAGCATTTTCGTTGTCTGTGGTAGCATTTCGTGTGGTTTGCTTGAACTGCATGCAATTTTTTGTTTGTAAGGGTGCATTTTATGGATCTTTGGATTTTTACACGAAGTTTTATGGCTGTCAGGGGTGGGTTGTCCTACGTGATAAATTTCAAGCTATAGAGAAAGCACGTTCTCTTGCTACACAAATCAGATGGGAAGCACGAGTCAGTGAACTGAAATTCTTTTCATGGTGACATTGTTGGAAAACGATTAATAAAAAAATAATTTTTTAAAGTTTTAATAAAAAATTATAATTTATTGTGTTCTTTTGTGAATGAAACTTTTTAGTCCCACATTGTGGAGTTTCCAATTTTTAATAGTTTTAAGAAACTATATAAACTTTTTAGTCTCACATCGATGAGTTTTTCTTCTTAAGTTGTATTTGTCAATTATATAAACAAATTCACTATTTTTGTAAAATCTATGGGAAAGGGGTTGCTCTATATTTAGAGGGACCCCAAGGGAAAAAAATATTTTATATTGTTTTCTCAAGCGTTCGAGATTTTCCTTTATGGTTTTTTTCGGAGTTGCCAAGCTCAAGTTGAGTATCTACTACATATGCTAGTAGTAGGTGTATTAGGGTGTTTTATCCTGGAGATATCCGTCCTGTGAGGGCTATAGCATCACTCTTGAGTGTAGCCGGACGCTAATGTCTTAAGGGCAACGTGTTGAACACGTGACTCACTCTGTTTTTCCAAAGTTTTGCCTTGTTGCTGTTGCGGAGATATGGGGAGCTCATTCGTTTCATCAAATTGATCACTTCCATTATAAAGGAGCTAAGTATCAATAACTTTTGCTTATTTGATTTTTCCTTGTTTTTGATTATTGCACCCAACAATCTTAAGACATTATAATTTGTAATAATCGAAAAATGGTTGGTTGGTTTGTGAATCATGGATGTTAATTGTGGAGTGAAAAACAAAAATAATTTTTTGGTCAGCTGTAGAGTTTCGAGATTATCTATTAACCTAAAAGGAATTTCGATGAACCCTTTTCACACAACGTAGTAGACATCATGATAGTTACCCACGTAAAATTTCAGAATTTTTGGAGTTGTAAAAATATTTTTTTGATATTTTACAAAACAGACAAATGTTCCTGAAAAATTCTGACGGGCAAACTTTTGTTGTTAACTAAAGTATTTTTTATGGGGTAATCATGAGTTTTTTGATATGGTGGTTCAAACGAAGTTTGTAAATCTAGATATTATCTTCAAAACTCATATTTTATCTTCCGTTTCGGAACTAAGGTTTGTGAGATGTTGTGTATTAGGTGATTGGGAAATTACCGTGTCCGTGGTCAGAGTATAAACGAAGATTGTGACATGAAATTGAAAAAGAACATGGCTACCAGGCGCATGTGGATGAATACAAGTCTTCCAAAGCTGATAAAGACGGGAATATCAAACACAACTCTAACCGTAGTCTTCATAAGAAAGGTATGTTTCGTAAAACTGAATCCGGCGTTACTTTAATTAAGGGTGATTGTTATGTTTGTAAAATTCCGGGTCATACGGTAGTAAAGTGTAGACAACATAAAACCTTAATAAGTAGAAAGTTAATGCTAATTTAGTTGAAACAAATTAGAACGAGTTTATTGACATGATGTCGGAAGTTATTTTAACAACCAATGTGAGAGACTAGAAGGTGGATTCTGGAGCCACCAAGAATGTTTGTTGAAACAGAGACCTGTTCACCTCCTATCAAAGGATAGGGGATGTCGAGAAACTATTTTTGAGTAACTCATCTGCAATAGAGGTTGCATAAAAGGAAAAGGTCGAGTAGATCTCATATCTGTAATACTCTCACATTGAATGAAGTTTTCATGTTCCAAGCATATGCAAGAATCTTGTATCTTGTTCTATTGTAGATGGAAAAAAATTTAAGATCTTAATTGAATCTGGAAAACTTGTTGTAACAAGACAGTTATTTTTTAAGCAAGAGTTATAGGACTTTGGGTATATATAAGCTTAACGGAAAAATCTGATGATGTGAACATAGTTGATTCTTGTGCTTTCTTTATGTGATTGATTGTTTTATGTGGTAAGCTTGTAACCGTAAACTTATAAGTGAATGCTTAACTGGATAGCATGGGCTGCGTACCCAAATTTAGTTTGGACTTTGAACACAAAAGTGAAATCCGTGAAGATTCAAATATGCTTTAAAACCTTTTAGCACAAATGTTCAGAGTAATTCTAAGGCTTTAGAATTAATTCAGTTAGGCCTAGATGACATGAGTTCAACCCAAAATCACTATGGTAAAAGATGGTTTATAACTTCCGTAGATGATTGTACGAGGTACTGTCTTGTATACTTGCTTAGGGATAAGGATGATGCCTTAGAAGCCTTAAGATGTATAAACTTGAAGTTCAAAACCAATTAGAAGCCTTGAACATAACAACTGTATCCTTAAGAAGATGATAATTGTCATGTTGATTAGTTCAGGATTACCTGCGGCCTTGTGGGGGGAGGCAGTCATGTTAACTAGTATATCCTGAATAGAGTACCCTTAAGGATCAGATAAAACTCCATATGATTTATGGATAGGTAGATGACCTTCTTATGAATGTGTCGAAGTGTGGGGGTGTTTGACTAAGTTTGCCATTCGTCTTCCTAAAAGAAGTAGATAGAAACCAAAAATGTTGATTGTGTCTTCATATAAGGTATGCTGAGTATACTTCTACATATAGATTTTTGGTTGTGTGTTCTGATTTTTCGGACTTTGGTGTGTTTTTTCTGACTTTGTTGTGAATAATATTACATAATCTAGGGATGCTGAGTTCTTTGAACATGTTTATTCTTAAACTTGTACCTCATTAGAGATGTGTTGTTGATCCCCTAGATTTATTTTCAAATAGTCAGAAATTATCTTAAAGGAAGATAAAGTTAAGGTTGAGCCTAAGAGAAGTAAAACAATTAGACATGATACTTCTTATGAAGCCGACTTCATAACATGCCTAGCTTAGTCTAATCCCTGGACTTGTAAAGAATCCTTGATATCTACTGAAACCCCATTCTGGTAAGAAGCTTCATTTAGTGAAATGGACCAAGTCCGTCGGAACCTGACTTGGGAGGTTTATAGTTTACCTCCAGAGAGTAAGATCATGAGATGCAAATGAGTCGTTAAGAGGAAACATTAAGTATATGGAACTG
The DNA here is from genome assembly GCF_003573695.1 of Papaver somniferum. Taxonomy (NCBI): domain Eukaryota; kingdom Viridiplantae; phylum Streptophyta; class Magnoliopsida; order Ranunculales; family Papaveraceae; genus Papaver; species Papaver somniferum. The sequence continues at coordinate 7,171,174 of NC_039362.1, forward strand.
TAGAAAAATATTAGGCTAAGTTGGTAGCTAAAGGCTATAAACTAAAAGAAGGTGTATATTTCCTTGATTCTTATTCACATGTGACGAGATTTACTTCCGTTGAGATGCTAATTGTTATTGCTGTCACAAACAAATTAGAGATACATCATATGGATGTTAAGACAACTTTTCTAAAATCGTGAATTAGATAAAGAAATTTACATACACCAACTTGAGGACTTTGTAGTGAAAGGTTATGATGACAAAGTTTGTAAGTTCAACAAAATTTTGTATGGTTTATAAAATAAGCACGTAAACAGTGACATGGAAAATTTGATCATGTGATAATGTGTAGTGGATTTAAGTTAATGAATCTGACAAGTATATTTACAAGTAACTTGTTAAGGATGACTGTGTGATTGTATGGCTGTATGTTGATGATATGCTTATACTTGATACAAACATAGACGTGATTAATTCCACTAAAAACATGCGCTGAATGAGAACGTTGACTTGAAAGACTTAGGCCCCGTTGATGTAATCTTAGGGATGAGGATTGGAAAATAATCTAGCATATGTAGTCTTAGTCATTCTCATTATTTTGAATTTAAGCTTAAGATACAATCAGTGTGATTGTAAGCCTGCTTGTACTCCGTACGATTATTCTTGTAGACTCAAGAAAAAAGGATAATGGAGTATCTTAACTTGAATACTCAAGAGTTATAGGATGTCTGATGAATTTAATGAACTGTAAGAGTCCAGACATTGCCTATATTGTGAGTAAGTTAAGTAGATATAATTGTAGTCCAGAGCAATAGCATTCAGATGCACTGAGTAGAGCATTATGATATCTAAAATACTCTATTACCTTTTATTTGATTTATCAAAGGTATCTTGTTGTCCTTGAGGGACTTTATGATGTAAACTGGATAGTTGACTCAGAGGAGTCTAAGTCTACGAGTGGATATGTTTCACTCTAGCATCAGGGTTTGTTTATGGAAGATTTACAAACAAACATATATTGCTCAATTCATTATGGAATCTGAGAGTATTGAGTTAGATAAAGCACGAGAGGGGGCCGAGTGCCTAAGATGATTTTTAGAAGACATTCCTCTCTGGCATAGGCCTGTGCCAGCTATATCTATACATTGTGTTAGCCAAGCTATAATAGCTAAAGCTGAAAATAACTAATCTCAATCGGCGTTATTTACATTGATTGGATAAAGTCCAAGGAGAATATCGCGCAATCTTGGACGAAAGGTGTATCCCAAGAGATGGTTAGAACTGCATCGAGGGGGAAGGGGCTTAATCTCATAAATTAAACTTGCCATGAAGGATACTCAACCTTGCTGACTGGAGATCCCAAGATCAAGATTTCGAATGAGACAACTAATTTTTGGTGGGTAAAGGTAAACACTATCAGAGAATTTTATTCTCTGTCCCTTCCTTATGGTGTAGACGTGATAGTGTGACTGCATGTGAATGATGACTTTTAAGAAGTCTTGAAGTGGGGTATAGCAGTAACACTCTTTATGGAAACTCACCTATCTGAATGAGGAAGTGGGCCGCTTCCTATGAGAATATGAGCTTTGATTCTCTAGAGCATTCTGAGAAACAAGATATGTCCAGGGCCAAATTGGACAAAACGGCACGAGCTTGGCAGCAATCTTGGAGATATCACCCGTGGTTGTTATCGCGAATTACATCAAATGCTAGCAGTTCAAGACATAGTTCACTGTCTCTAGCAAGTAATTCCGGTAATATCTCACTAAGTAAAGGTTCAAGACCTCATGGACACCTCTGCCTAAAATGGTATTTTCTGCGCTTTTTATGTGATTTTCGTTGTGATGGTTTTGGTATTACTGGAACTTAGGACCTAAAGGTCACTAAGGGTTCACTAGTTCATGCTTTTTCACTTTGGTGAAAGATACCTATAGTCTCACCATGTGAGAACTAAATATGAAAGCTCTCAATACTATTATGATTTATGCAATCCATAGTATGACTCTGGGGTCAACACACTTTTGTGTGAGGGAGAGGACATAGAAATGACTAGTATGATTTCAACACTTGCACGATGATTCTGTTTGGATCGTGAGGTTGGGATGTTGACTTACCAAGATCTATCTGTGTTTTCATGTTTTATTGAGTTTTCATTCACGTGGGGGATTGTTGGAAAACGATTAATAAAAAAATAATTTTTTAAAGTTTTAATAAAAAATTATAATTTATTGTGTTCTTTTGTGAATGAAACTTTTTAGTCCCACATTGTGGAGTTTCCAATTTTTAATAGTTTTAAGAAACTATATAAACTTTTTAGTCCCACATCGATGAGTTTTTCTTCTTAAGTTGTATTTGTCAATTATATAAACAAATTCACTATTTTTGTAAAATCTATGGGAAAGGGGTTGCTCTATATTTAGATGGACCCCCAAGGGAAAAAAAATATTTTATATCGTTTTTTCAAGCGTTTGAGATTTTCCTTTATGGTTTTTTTCGGAGTTGCCAAGCTCAAGTTGAGCATCTACTACATATGCTAGTAGTAGGTGTATTAGGGTGTTTTATCCTGGAGATATCCGTCCTGTGAGGGCTATAGCATCACTCTTGAGTGTAGCCGGGTGCTAATGTCTTAAGGGCAACGTGTTGAACACGTGACTCACTCTGTTTTTCCAAAATTTTGCCTTGTTGCTGTTGCGGAGATATGGGAGCTCATTCGTTTCATCAAATCGATCACTTCCATTATAAAGGAGCTAAGTATCAATAACTTTTGCTTATTTGATTTTTCCTTGTTTTTGATTATTACACCCAACAGTCATTTGTAGCAATTCTTTCACATTTTGTCTCGTTTGTTTTCCTTGTCATTTTTTGTTCTAATTGTATTTCGTTACGAGTATACATGGAACTGCACTGTGAGGAACGCTATTTTATTGAGAAAAAAAGTGCTAATTGCGGAAGCCACGAAATATAAAATTTGTCTTGTAACTTTGTTACTGTTGCTTACAAGAGTGTTGGGCACCCGCGATGTGCTTGCAGAACAATTTTTTAAAATTAAATAAAGAACTAAAGACAGTTTTAAATAAAATAGAATAGTAAAGACAAGTGAAATAAAATTCGTTACTAGCAAAGACGCGCGATGTGACTGCGTTCCGTAATACTTATTTTTTTGATTGGGTTAAGCAGATGGAGGAGGGGAAGGTAATGCAGATTTTATGGCGATACTGTCTGAACGATGGTGAGTGCCATCAGGAAAATGGCCGCAAGAACGGAAAGAACGGCCCACGGGCTTCTGAAGTAGGTATGAATGAGGTTAGCACGCCATTCGTTCTACTTCTTCTTGCAGTAGTCGCTCACCTCCTTGGACAGCTCGTTCAACAGCTTTGCAACTTCCTTGTCACTCCCAAGGGCATTCTTTAGTATTCGTTTAGTTTTTTTTTTTTTGATTAGAAGAGAAGATTTATTAGAGTAAGAAGAATTTACAAAGAGTTCCACAAGAAGTAGAAAACAAAAACAAAAAATTAGACAAAGATAGCATGCCAATTGTTTTGAACTGTGCTAGAAAAATTTAAATGGACTCTTCTTCCTGCCACACTTGCCCAAGATAAAATCAAAGATCTCACTTCCATTCCCAGATCATCGTCTGTTTTGAAAGTATCATTCTGCTCAAAGATGCGCTTGTTACTCTCCGTCCATATTCCTTTAGAGTGGAGGAGACTAACATCCTTGGCCGATGATTCTATCCATGAAGAAGATGTAAGTTGTAGCCTCACTTCCTTCTCCTACACGGAACTTTTCGTAGGCCATCAGGTTTAGAAAACACAAAATTGATTAAAAAGGCCGAAATCAATAATTCATGGGTGAAGCAGACTTGTACATTTTGATACTGTTTATATGGACATGAATAAAAAAAATATTGTTCAATTATCCATTTTGGATATTTCACCCAGGAAAAAAAATAAAATAAATCTTGTTCTACCTAAAATATCCCTTAAACTAAGATATTTTTCTCTTAACTATTTTGGATGTGCACGACATAGTTTCCACTCCCCAAACTTCGGCTCTATTAACCACCGCGTACTACTCATTTCCTTTATGTGGCATCGACTTTCTCTGCTCAAGTACAAAATAGAGCAAAACAATCAGTATTCTACAATTTCCATTTTGGTATTTGGTGGATGGTAAAGAACAAATAAATTTCAACAAAAATGACATTCCCTAAAATTACCATCATACTGAATTATAGGTATGGAACCAAATGAAGGTAAATGACATAAAGTCTGATTATGACACAAATCCAAAACTTCCAAATTCTTAAACATCAATGACATGAATACCAAACATGAACTAATTTAAACAAGATGAAACCAGTTTTATCTTAGTTAAAAATGGGTGAAACCAATGATAGACACATTTTTGTGTCTAATTTGTCCCGATTCTATCCAGAGTCAGGTGTTAAAGGAACCCATACTCTGGATAGGGGCGCCCCTTTCTTCTTCACGTTTCAAAAATGTTTTTTTTGGCGGGAAAGCATGTTACAGCTCACTGGAAGATTTTTGGTTCGAACTTGGATCTGTTCTAGGGAGATTTAATGGCATATTTGTGTTGGAATGGACACTAGTTGACTAAACAGGTTTGATACATGCGTTTTTATCGATCGAAATAGGATGGATAATCTGGACTGAGTACAACAGAGAGAAGAGAAGTTATCGGGTTTTAGTTGGATTCTGGTAGATTACGTGAGGATTTCACGCTGGATTTTGGATGCATCTAGTCGTGTTCGAGTCCTGAGAGAGTTTGGTGACAATTGAATAGCTAACATAGACGTGTAAAGAATCATAAGAGAGATATTCTCTTAACTGCATGGAGAAAAAAAAGAATTATTCTCGGATTTACTCGAGATATTTGGAGTCTGATAGCTATAAATAGGTTGGGTCGAGTCATAAGAAGGGGGAGAAAAACGGAGGAGAATTTTCAGAGAGTTTAGAGAACCACAGAGCCGAAGGAATCAAGTTGCAGGAAGCTCCAGTTCTACTGCGTTGCTGCTGAAGAACACGAAGAACGGACCTTCAAGGACAGTCGTTCTTCAACAGTAAGAACGACAATCACAAGAGGGTCTTAGAACAACAACGACAAAAATCTATTAGAGGCAAAATATTAGAATCTCTTTAAAAGAAAGAATTGCATGAATATTAATTAGAGTTTATCACTTAATTGGTCAATGGTGGAATCCAAGTCTCAGTGTTTTTTCTTTATAATTTTGAAACAACTTTATTTGAGTATTCTAGTTAATTTAAATCTAAAAATTGTTTTCTTCATAAGTCTGAAAAGAAACATTTTACCACTATCACTACAACCACTTTTAAAAATCCATCAATTTTTGCCGCCACCGACGCGGATTTGTGCTTAGGTAGCATTTTTAGATTTATTTTTTTATTTTTATTTGTTCTTCTTTACGTTTTTGGGTTTTTGTCTTTTCCTTTCAGATTTTGGAAGTTGGAGCGAAAGAAAATTTTGCCAAAGTTTTTGGTGAATACTTAAAGACTTGGAGTAAAAGGCAGAGCGAAAGGAGCGAAAGATGAAGATTTTTTTTATTATTTTATAAAAAAAAAGACATTTTTTTTTTGTATTTTTTTTTCAGACTTTCCTTTTCATTTGCACTTTATTTTTGGACTTTGGACTTTAAACTTTGAGACACTATTTTTAAACCCTACGGAAAGGGTAGTTTAAATATAAACTGTGTGCAGGGAAGGACGACGATTACGAAATCGCCTCGGCCTCTCGGATTCGTAGATGACATAGGATTCGTGGCCCGAGTCGACTACATCGGTTCTTCGCCCGTCTGGTACGGGAGGTAAGTCTTTCGAAACACCCGCGAATCCCCTGCAAGCGGGTTTACTGTCTGCCTTAAGGTGATTATTTGTTGAGGACTGAACCGACTGTTTTTAATTTCCTAGTAAAGGGCAAGGCCTGGACAATACAAGATAAGGGTTCGGATTTCATCACCGTTCTCTTCTTTCCCGCCTTAGGAAAACAAAACCTAACGCGAACCCAAGCTTAAAATTTGATTAGAACAAGATCGATAGGGTAACGAGCTTGGTAGGAAAGTCGTTCAAAAGATATTGTTTACTCTATTAAGCACACTTTAAAGTTCATGATGGTTGATATAAGTTGAAACGTGCCGCCTTGTAATGCCGGTGAGACCTTGGGTATCAAAGATCCATTGAGCTTCCCTCGTCTTTGTTTCACTTACATTAGCTCGGATTGATTCCAGAGGGGTGTGATCAAATTGTAACGAATTCCCTTTCGAAGGAATAGAAGCTGGTCTAGAAACAATCTAAGTGGAGCCATCATGCTTTTTGTTTTCTAGAAATATTTAGGTTTGCTTTGGTGGAGTCAGCCTGCTATGTGTTTGTTAGAACAACCTTCCTTGTTAAGATTTTTATTCTTTTTTTTTTTTTGTTTTTTTTAGTGTATGCCCGATCTTATTAGAGCACGGGCTTGGAAAAGAGACACTCTAGGTCGATTGATTAGTGAAAAACCTAGTAGTTCTTCTTGTGTAAGTGGGGAGATCGAAGATTCTTCTTTTGAGAGCCCTGTTTTTGGAAACTTCAATTTTGAGAACCTGTCTTTGAGTGAGGAAAGTACACCTAGTACTTCAGCTGTGCCAGCAATGGCAACTTTGAAAGATTATATGTTTCCAACTAGGACCAACCGACCCTCGTGCATTAAATTTCCTGCCACTACGGCAAATTATGAGTTAAAACCTAGTACTATTCAGATGGTCCCTATATTTCTAGGAAAAGACGATGAAAACCCTTATTTTCATGTTAGAGACTTTGAGGAAATTTGCGGAACGATTAAGATTAAAGACCTTAGTGATGAAATCCTAGAACTTAGGATGTTTTCTTTTTCCTTAAGAGATAAGGCTAAGTCATGGTTGTATAACCTACCGTCTGAATCGAAATAAACTTGGGATGAACTTGTTGTTGCGTTATACATGAAATTTTACCCTAAGCATAGAATTGCATCTGTTAGGAAGAAAATTAGTTCTAGTATGTAACAGGAAGGAGAATCTCTCTATGGGTTTTTAGAGAGATTCAATGATCTCTTGTCAGAATGTCCTCACCATGGGTTTGATAAAATAAAACTAGTAGGGATTCTTCATGATGGTTTAGACTATTCGACCAAAGACATGGTCGAATCTTTGTGTGCTGGCGGGTTCACGAATAAAATTGTTGAAGATGCATATACCTTACTAGAAGATGCATATACCTTATTAGAAGATGTAGCTGAAAAATCCCAACAGTGGAAGTCTAGTGTTGAACCCCCTAAAAGACTCTTCGTCAATAGGAGTAGCACTAATGTGGTAGATACTAGCTTTGGGTCAGATGATAAGTTTGCTACTTTGTCTAGAAGGTTAAAAGCTTTGGAATTGAACCAGTCTAAACATAGGTCTCTTGTGGAACCTGATGATAGGAATAGAGCCTCTCAAGTCTCTAGTTGTGGAATAAAACCCAATAATTCTTTTTGGGAAGGTCAAGTTAGTGAGGAGCAAGCCCATGTTATCTGTAACAACTCTAAGTTTGAAAATCATCAGAAGTTTGACCCGTACTCAGAAACCTACAACCCTGGTTGGAGAAATCATCCTAATTTCTCTTGGTCTAAAGGCCAAAGTCAAGGCCAGTCTAGTAATTCTCAGCCTCCCCCAGGTTTTGGTTTTAATAACTCTTCAGGTCAAACCCAGTTTCAGAACACTTCCGAGAAAAAGATCTCTACCTTAGAAGAAACTCTCACTATGTTAGCAAAGAACCATGACATGCTATCAAAAAACCACCTTAGATTTCAACAAGAAACTAGGCAGGATTTGAAGAATAATTCCCACAGTCTTGCCAAATTAGAACTTCAAGTAGGACAAATAGCTAAGTTTATAAGTGAGAGGGAAGATGGAAGGTTCCCTAGACATACTGATCCTAACCCCAAAGGAGAGGAATCGTACAATCATGTGAATGCTGTCACAACCCTTAGGAGTGGAAATAAAGTTGACAACAAAGTTTCCATGCATGATAGTGAACATGTTGTAGTTCACCCTTATGAGCCAGAGAATGAAGAGACTGATAGAGTCCCTAAAGAGACCAATGAGGGTCCTATTGAGCCCGTCTTTGTCCCCAGATCCCCATTTCCCCAGCTATTAGTACTAACGAAAAGTGAATCCAACTTTAATGACATAATAGAGGTTTTAAAGAAAGTTACTATAAACCTTCCGTTACTAGAAGCTATTAGGAAACTACCGGCTTATGCCAAGTTCCTCAAGGATATGTGTACGCGAAATCAAAAGCTTAGTGTCCCTAAAATACCTTTTTAGTTAGTCATGTAAGTTTGATTATTCAGAACACCACAACTCCTAAGTATAAATACCCAGGTACACCTACCATTGCTTGCACGGTAGGAAAATACCGGGTAGAAAGAGCTCTACTTGACTTAGGAGCCAGTGTGAATTTACTACCATACCATTTGTACTTAAAGCTAGGACTTGGTGAATTGAAAACTACCAAGATAACACTTCAGTTAGCTGATAGGTCTGTCAAAATTCCTCGTGGTGTGATAGAGGATGTTCTTATTGAGGTCGACAAGTTTATTTATCATGTGGATTTCGTTTTCCTAGATACCCAACCTGTCCCTGACCCAGAGAACCAGATACCTGTGGTTTTAGGTCGCCCATTTTTAGCTACGTCCAATGCAATCATAAACTGTCGAAATGGTATCATGAATCTATCTTTGGTAATATGACTATTGAGCTGAATATTTTTAATGTAAACAAGATACATTCTGAGCGAGATGAATCGAGCGTAGAAGAGGTGAACATGATAGGAACCCTAGTTCAAGAGTCATTACCAAACATCGTATCGGAAGATCCGTCAGAGAGTTGCTTATCCCAGTTTAGCCTGGATTTCGACATTGATAGTAACATTGAACAATTAAATGCACCGTTGGATTCTATTCCTATGTTATATATTGATATATGGAAAGATAGGTTCGAACCATTACTAGCTTCTGAGTCTACCTTAATACCTTGTTTAAAAGAGCCTCCTGAGTTAGAGCCTAATTATACATTTTTAGGCCCACCCGAGTCTTTTCCTGTGATTATAGCTTCCGATTTGTATAGTGATCAGGAGAGTAGGCCAGAGACCGTGCTTCAAGAAAATAAGGAAGCTTTAGAGTGGACCATAGAAAATATGAAGCAAACTAAGGATGAACCCCATGATTATAACTTAGAGAAAGCAATTGACCTTTTTCAAAAACCCAATGGTCTATAAATTAGGAATATTTTGACTAGTCTATGTAGAGGCACCCAAAATTCTAAGTTTGGGGGTAGAGAACTAGAAGAATCTCTTGAGTATTTTAAGGAGTGGGAAGATCCGGAAATTCAAGCAATTATTAGAGGTTTGTCTGAGGGTAGTGAAAACCCTAAGTTTGGGGGTAGTGATGATTCTTGTGATCGTCAAGTATCCCTAATTCGAGTCCCTAACTTGGGACTCGAGCCTTTTGCATCTGACATATTACTAGAGTCTATTCAGACTACGCAACCCGATCCTCCTGATACTGTCCAGGAGGTAACCCAGGTATTAGAGACCCATTTTTCGGATGAATCTAGTTATCAAGACACACATATGAAGCTCAATTATGCACCCAAGATAAACCCAGTTGTCTTGACAGAAACCTTGGATGAGGACGTGCTTCTTCTTTTCATTTTTCTAAACCAGTGCAGTTGTCTCATACTTGCGTTAGCTTTATTTGGTCTTATGGACCCACAATTATTTCGACTATTGGTATACGACTTTGGAAGGTGGCAATTCTTTTAGAGGTATTTGATGTCTAGCTAATGACTATAAATTTAGCATTTACTGGGAGGCTCCCGCACTCCAGTGGTAACAGTTTCTCCTTGTTCATGCTTTTAATTTCATCTTTAGAACATTGAGGACAATGTTAGATTTAAGTTTGGGGGTATGGGAGAAACTTTTTAGTTGCAATAAATAAACTCTGGAGCGTAGAAATTTATTCCTATTAAGAATGGCACTAACCAATCTAAGTGGATGGAAGCATTTTGGTTTTAGGAGTTAAGGAACCAATCTGACTAGATGGAAACATCTAAAGAGTCTATTCATAAAAGCACAGAGCTCAGGTGTTAGAAATAACATGATATTTTCGCCATATCTCGTTGATTCCTTTTCACTTCTATTTTTATTTTTTTCATTTTAAACTATGTTTCTCTAAGTTATTAGGTGGGGCATACGATTCAAGTTGTTACCACTGCTAGGGTGAAATAGAGTGATTGAGTTACTTTTTATAAAAAAAAAGACAAGACCAATCAGACCAATCAGAATAAATATTAATACTTGGATAGCAATATGTGTGTATTCTCCCTGTCTCCGTCGCCTAAACAAGCGTGGAACGCAGGATCCACGAGAATTACCTTGTAATCTACTGACAAGAATCATGCGCTTGGATCCACAAGATCTAATCATGTTGTTAGTTCTTAAACAAATAAATAAATGTGCGTTCAATAAATCAACCGCTGGTTCCCTTGTATATGCCAGACGAGTTGATATAGAATTAGGATTATCGACCACAGGTTCCCTTGTATATGCCAGTTGTGTTGATATTAGTCAGACCAGTATTTCAGTCATTTAGGATAGGTTCATTTTGGCAGTGGCCTTCAGACAGATATGAGAAACACCGTTCACCTAGTCAACATCAAAACCATCTATGTTTTTCTATATCCATCTCTTAATCTATCCATGTGATTTGTTGACTCTGGATATTGATGCCCATAGTGAAACTATGTTAGTAGAGCTCTGTCACTTATATATGAATTTTAGTATACTTGAGTTCAAACTCGTGTACAACAATTGGAATTTCGCATCAGGGTACTTCCTCCAATAATCAATAAGTATGCCAACCAAGGAGGTTCTTTAGTACTTTCCAAGGTTCTGCGTAGATAGCTAGGGTCTGGAGTAAAGATTTTGTGGGTATATCTCTGGTAAGCCCTACCGAGACTATAACTCGGCCACTAGGTCCACCTAGGGGCTTAAAGGCTTATTGCATACGCTAAATGCAATCGACGATGCCGGCGACAGTGAGTTAGGATTTTATTTTGTAGTTTTGATTTGCTCGGGACTAGCAAATAACAAGTTTGGGGGTATTTGATAGACACATTTTTGTGTCTAATTTGTCCCGATTCTATATATTGATAGTGCTGATTTTTGTACTTATTATGGTAGTTTATGTGTGTGTAGGTATTTTTGGCCAATAAATATTTTTGGGAAACTGCTCGAAAAGTTGCTAAAGGCACCCGGAGGAAGCGATTTTGGCACCCGTGTTTTGGATAAGGGTCACCCTAGGGCACCTCAAGTCAGATGCTAAAGGAACCCCTACTCTGGATAGGGGCGCCCCTTTCTTCTTCACGTTTCAAATTTTTTTTTTTGGCGGGAAAGCATGTTACAACTCACTGGCATACTTTTGGTTCGAACTTGGAGCTGTTCTAGAGAGATTTAATGGCATATTTGTGTTGGAATGTACACTAGTTGACTAAACAGGGTTGATACATACGTTTTTATCGATCAAAATGGGCTGGATAATCCGGACTGAGTACAACAGAGAGAAGAGAAGTTATCGGGTTTTAGTTGGATTCTGGTAGATTACGTGAGGATTTCACGCTGGATTTTGGATGCATCTAGTCGTGTTCGAGTCCTGAGAAAGTTTGGTGACAATTGAATAGCTAACAAAGACGCGTAAAGAATCATAAGAGAGATATTCTCTTAACTGCATGGAGAAAAAAAAGAATTATTCTCGGATTTACTCGAGATATTTGGAGTCTGATAGCTATAAATAGGTTGGGTCGAGTCATAAGAAGGGGGAGAAAAACAGAGGAGAATTTTCAGAGAGTTTAGAGAACCACAGAGCCGAAGGAATCAAGTTGCAGGAAGCTCCAGTTCTACTGCGTTGCTGCTGAAGAACACGAAGAACGGACCTTCAAGGACAGTCGTTCTTCAACAGTAAGAACGACAATCACAAGAGGGTCTTAGAACAACAACGACAGAAGCACTTCATTTGTATCGTTTATCTGTGACACTTTCTGTGAGTCTTAAACTCACTGTTTTAACACTTTTTCATCTTTTAATCAACTTTTGGGCTATAACTATGTATCTTGAGCAAATGATTAATATGAGGAGCTAAACCCCTTAGCCGAGGCAACGGAGGAAGCCATTGTTCCATGAAAAGCGGTATAATTTTATTTTAATTATTTATTACAATTATTTTACATAATTATGTGCATAGAACTTAAAAAAATAATTGATTTTTATTGAGCTGTCGTGAATTTTTTTGATGGAGCATGCTTGGTTTTCAAACTGTTGATGTTTCATGCTTTGTGATTACAACTATTACTTCAAAAATCTATTAGAGGCAAAATATTAGAATCGCTTTAAAAGAAAGAATTGCATGAATATTAATTAGAGTTTATCACTTAATTGGTCAATGATGGAATCCAAGTCTCAGTGCTTTTTCTTTATAATTTTGAAACAACTTTATTTGAGTATTCTAGTTAATTCAAATCTAAAAATTGTTTTCTTCACAAGTCTGAAAAGAAGCTTTTTATCGCTATCACTACAATCACTTTTAAAAATCCATCACCAAATTCAACCCAATATAAAACAAGATGAAACCAATTTTATCCTAGTATAAAAATTGGATGAAACTAAATTTAATCCAATCTAAAACAACAAGATGTACAAACCATTCATCTAGTAGCAATAAATGATGAAACCAGGCTCATCCTGTGGAAATTCAAGATGAAACCAGTTTCACCCAGTAAAACATAAGATGTACAAAAAACTCAACTAGTAGAAACAGATGATGAAACCAGGCTCATCCTGTGGAAACACAAGATGAAACCAGTTTCATCCAGTAAAACATAAGATGTACAACAAACTCAACTAGTAACAACAGATGATGAACCAGGCTCATCCTGTGGAAACACAAGATGAAAGAAGTTAATTTCATCCAGTAATAATACAAGATATATGAAACATTCATCCAAATGCATCAAAAAAATTTAGGGCTTTTATCAAAATTGGGTTTAGGAAACTTACCCATCTTGTGAAATTGATAGAAAACATAATCTAATTTCTTTAATTAGCTTCAATCAATCTGAGAAATTAACCTCAATTTAATTATGGTATTTTCAAAAATAAATAAATATATTGGTGTCGTTTTCAACGATGGTGTTGCTGGAATTTGTAGTGGTCGGGATAATGAAGGAATAGGATGATGTTGTTGGTGGTGGTGGTGTCTGTGATGGCGAATTTGTTGTTTGTGGTGGTGGAGATGATATGTTGTTGGTTTTTATGGCGGTGGTGTTGATGATGTTGTGGTTGGTGTTTGTGATTGTGGAGAACGAGATGCTGATGGAGGTGGAGATGCTAATATTGATCATGGTGGTGTTGGGTTTTCTGTTGATGAAGATGGTGGAGGAAAAAAGAGAGTAAAAAGATAAGAAGACGATGTGTTCAATGTTAAAGAAACTAGTGGGTACAATTGTCTAAACTGAAACGACGTGGCATCCGTCCATTTCATCCAAACCAAATTGTTACACGTCCATTTCAACCGAAAAATATATGCTTTTTGGTCAAATAACCCATTCACTATTTAGAAAAGTGGATTCAGTAGTGTCAGCCACCACAATCTCCGGGAGTCGCAGGACTCCACCGCGAAAGGAGATACTCGTCAGATTCGTAGTATTGCTAGTCTTAAAACGTATTCCAGCCTCGTAAAGCTCCCATGCTGAACGGATGATATCAAAACTATTTTCAGCGGAATCATCTCTACAGTAACTATGTGTTTGATGAAGTACTTTGTGTCGTGGCTGGCGAACAAGGTTCTTCATGTATACGTCTACTACATGTAGACATTTTCCCAAGCTACGGGTGAGCGTATTTTGGGTACAGAACTAACTACGATCTTGTTTAGGGACTCCTCCTCCTTTTATCGGTGAGTAAGTACTTAAAATCAACTAGAGATTACAACTGAATACAAGAAGAATCATAAATATTGTAATGAAGATAATACCTTCCGCTTGCCGCCATTTTCAACAACAAGTAAAGTGTCCAAAAGGAGCATTGAGAGTTGGTTTGGAGCATGAGCATATCTCTCCTTACGTAAGGCATTATGTTTAGTTTACCATGGGAACTAAAGATTGGGTCATTGGAAGCATATTCATCATTGGTCTCTTTGGCAGTTCGTAAAATTTCAAGCATGAAACAGGCATCCAACATCATGAGCTGCAAGAATTGGTCAGTGTAGTTGTCGTATTGATCTCGGTGGTCATCACTTGCTTCATCAAGCCAATCATAAGAATCAACGAGGTGCTTACCAACCCGATGAAGAGAGTGCAAGTAAGCCTCAATGGAATTTTAGATCTCTTGAGAAAATGGAGTAGTGCTCTATGCTTGTGTTCTTCCATCTGTTTCAAGTGACTATCTCCATGGTGGTAGGGACCAAAAGACATTGCTTGCGGCTTGTAAGCTTTCTGGTTCAGATCTTTGACGCATGCTGATATCCGGTAAATGTATATCTTTTTCCATTGATCTACCTCATTCGATTTATATATCTTATCTAGTTTTTCTTTCGCATCAATCACCCACTTACTATTGCGCATGTTGTTACCGTTTTCATGATGCTGCTGACCTCAGACATTGATATCGAGGACGACATGTTCAGGGATCAGAGTTCAGGGTTGAAATGATAAGAACAATGATTTTATTGTTAACGATTACATGCAATGGATAATCTGGCAATATCTAGTAGCTTTATTATATAGCGGCGAAAATTATTGATTTATTCGTACATGTTTTCTCTTTTAGGTAGTTCGTACATGTTATTCGATACTTGTAGTGACATTCGTAGCAAAGGCCTGCCAATAATTCAATAATCTTGAACTTGAGTCCTCTTACAGCCGCCTCTTTAATATGATCACATTCTAATTAAGGGAGTCTTAAATCATTCAAAGTGCTTATTATTTTTTCTTTCTTTTCCTTTTAAAACTTGAAAATGAAACTTAAAGATAGAGTTGACAGAATAGAATTCTTCAGTGCAGGTTAAGGACTGAAGTGGTGAAGGAAAACAGGCTGGCACAGGCTGTCATTCACATGTATACTGCACATGTTTATGTCGATCGTAGTTTCTGTAATAAACCTTAAATATTTTCATGTACTATGTCTGTAATTCTTGTAATGAATCTGAGTGTAATTATTGTTCTTGATAATCACCATTAGCACAATGTTGTTATGGTATCAGACATGTTAGGGTTCGCTTTAATCAGCTTTCATACCTTTTCCGATCCTGTTCTTCTCAACAAAAACTTCAATCTGTTGTTGAATCAACTCTATCTTGATCGTTTTTCAGCGATTTCATGTGTGCTGATTGGTGATTTTGTACAATATTCATCTCTGTTGCGTTTCTTGTTATCTTTCTCAGATTCAGCCATTTTTTGGATCTAATCTGAAGCAATCTTTACTCTTTGTCACTACGATGTGATCTTTGTTTCGTTATTCTCAAAATTTTAAACAATTTTGTTGTTGTTCTTCTTTCTTGAATCTCAGATCTGTTTATGATTCAAGAATTTGGTTTTACTTCATCAATGGAGAATCCTACTGCTTCTTCTTTTTCAAAGGTTCCACTAAATCAAATCAATACCTTTGTTCATCCCAAAATAAAAGAGGACAATTACTACACATGGAGAAATTTAATGAATCAACGCTACAAATTGCAGAAATTTCTTAATGAAACACATCCTTGTCTTTTCAATATACTTCTCCGAGGAATGAAGCTAACGCTATTGAGAATCCTAGTTACACAGACTGGATTGAAGAGGACTCTACAATCATTATATGGATAAACTCAACTATTTGTGATGATCACATTGCATACTTCTCCAATTCTATATCATCCTATCAGCTTTGGAAGAATATTGAGGATTGTTTTCAAGAGCATCATCTGCTCACTCTATTCAGTTGCGTACTGAGGTGTTTTCACTTACTCAAGGTGACAAATCCATTCCTATGTTATCTGATCAATTGGCTGCTGCTGGTGAAATTGTGTCTGATAGAGAATTAGTTGTTATTACTCTTAAGGCTTTAAATTCAGACTACATTCCTTTTTCCACTTCTATGAGATACTGAAATCCACCCATCACTAATATTGAGTTGCACAATAATCTTCTTAGTGAAGAATCTATAGTCGGTGAGAGACTTACTGCTAAAGCTATTCTAGCTAACAACAACTTTAGGGGTTCTTTTAGAGGTTCTTCTAGTAGAGGTCATTTCAGAGGAAGATATTCCAGTGGTGGTAGGTTTCCAAGTGGGGGAAGATATCCAAATCATGCAATTTTTTCAAGACCATCTTGTGGAAGAGGTACTACTACTAGTGAAGCAATACCTTATCAGATATGTCTATTTGATTCTCACCTTGCTCTTAACAGTCAGATATGCTTGCTGAAGCATGTATTTTTGATAAAGATGAGTAGATAGTAGACAATAGTGCCAATAGTCATATTACAGCTGATACTGCATTGTTACAAGAAGTTACACCATATGATGGTACTGAAATCATTAACATAACCAATAGAGAAGGTATGCCTATAACTCACACAGGACACTCTAGTAGAACTGTCAATGATCATTCCTTTAGCTTAAATGATATTCTTCTTGTTCCTCAAGTTGCTCATAATCTTTTATCAGCTCATAAATTTACTTCTGATAATAATTATTCTCTAACTCTTGATCTCATGGTTTCTCTGTGAAGGATCAGACCTCTGGGAAGATTATCTTCCAAGGTCCACACAAAAATGGACTCTATCCCATCAACTTTTAATCATCTCATCATGCCTATTCCTCCACAATAAGTGACATTGCTCTTCTACATAGAATATTTGGTCATCCATCTTTTCAAACCCTTCAAAAACTTTGCAGATTATTGAATCTAGTAAATGTTTCTAATAAATATTTTTTTATATGTAAGCTATGTAGATCACAAAAATAACCATTTCAACTTTCTACTTCACAACCTCTTGAGTTGTGACATATGGATCTTTGGGGGTCCTTATCATGTTGCATCTGTATCTGACAGCTTGTATTATGAAAATATTGTATTAATCTTGAACCTAGAAGAAAACTCTGTATTTTTCTTGGTTACAGTCTACATCATAAGGGTTATAGGTGCTTAGAACCAATCTCTGGAACAATCTATTTCTCTAGACATGTTTCATTCAATGAAACTTCTTTTCCTTATCCAACCATTGTTTCAAATGTGTCTGCTTCTACTGAACCATTATCTTTTTCATTGCCCGATGAACTGCCACCAAATACATCTCTTATTCTTGTTACAAATAATCATTGCATGACTACTAGAGGTAAAAATGACATTTACACTCCTAAGTCTTACTTTGATCCTAAGCATCCACTTCCAACATCTTTGATGTGTCATGTTCCAAAGAGTATATGTGTTTCCAACAAAGAGGAGGTATGCATATTATCTTTAGTTTCAGAGTATAATGCACTCATGAAATCAGGTACATGGTCTCTAGTTCCACCTGATTCAGCTCAAAACCTCATTGGTTGCAAATGGGTCTCCAGAATCAAGTATAATGCATAAGTAACTATTGACAAACATAAGTAAAGACTGGTTGCTAAGGGTTTTCATCAGCAACAAGGTTTGGATTTGTATGGGACCTTTAGTCCCGTTACTAAACCTGCTATACTTTCTATGACAATTCAATTTAATTGGAAATGCATCAACTTGATGTAAGCAATGCCTTTCTTCATGGAGAATTGCAAGAGGAAGTTTATATATCTCAGCCTCCGGGTTTTGTAAATCCATCTAAACCATATAATGTTTGCTTACTTCATAAAGATATATATGGACTTAAGCAAGCTCCAAAAACTTGGTATGACAAGCTGAGCTCTGCATTAAAAGCTCTGGATTTTGTTAATTCTGTGGCTGATCCATCTTTATTTGTGCATAAACAAGGTTCTCAACACTCAGTGTCTTTGGTGTATGTTGATGATATCTTACTAACTGGGTATAATGCTTCCTTTCTTCAACGTGTTGTTACTCAGTTACAAGCAAAATTTCCTTTAAAAGATTTATGTGATATGCATTACTAATTTCTTGGCCTGGAAGTTACCAAAAATTCAGATTCTTTGTATCTTACTCAGACCAAATATGCAGTTGATCTACTTCATAAGCATGATATAGATGGTGCTAAACCATGTCAGACACCCATTTCTACAAAAAACAAACTGAGTGTTCATTATGGTGTTCTTCTAGAAAATCCAACTGAATACAGAAGTCTTGTAGGTG
Source organism: Papaver somniferum (assembly GCF_003573695.1). NCBI lineage: Eukaryota > Viridiplantae > Streptophyta > Magnoliopsida > Ranunculales > Papaveraceae > Papaver > Papaver somniferum. The sequence continues at coordinate 7,189,564 of NC_039362.1, forward strand.
CACTGCAGTATATTACTTAGACTAGGCCTGATATATCTTTTGCAGTTAATCAAGTTTGTCAGTTCATGCAGCATCCTAGAACTAACCATCTCCAATATGCTAAAATAATTCTGCTAGAACTGAGCATCTCAAAGGTACATTGGGTTTTGGTCTTCATTTTACTAAAGGTGCCTCATTTCTTTTAGGCTTCTCAGATGCAGATTGGGCTGGTAATGTTGATGATCTAATATCTACAGGAGGGTACTGATTTTTTTTTAATATTGTTTCTTGGTATTTTAAAAATCAAACTACAGTTGCCAGATCAAGCACACGGGCTGAATATAGGACCTTAGCTCACAGTGCCGCTGAAATGGTTTGGATCTGCTATATTCTGAATGACTTGCACTTTTCAATCTATGGTATTCTTAAACTTGGATGTGACAATATCAGTTTTATCTCTCTAGATTCAAATACATTTCTACACTCCAAAATGAAGCATGTTCATCTGGATTATCACTTTATAAGAGAGCTTGTTCAGTCCAAGTCTCTTGATGTTTACTATGTACATATATTGGATCAGGTGGATGATATTTTTTGAAAAGACGAAGGTACCCAAATATACCTCAATCTAAAACTTTTCCGCCTATAAGTCATTTCTTCGAAAGTGATTGTCTATAGACTGAGTCGAGATAATACAACTAATCGGTTCACACTTCCTGTGATCGTCTATAGATACAAGATCAAGACAATACAACAACGAAATACGATTACTTGATAATAAATTCGGACTTAACCACACTATAGGATTTCTATCAAGTAATTAGGAATTAACGTTTATGTAATTTACTTTAAATTATAATTGCGGAAAATAAAAGTAAATGACACAACAAGATTTTGCTAACAAGGAAACCGCAAATGCAGAAAAACCCCGGGACCTAGTCCAGAATTGAATACTCTCAGAATTAAGACGCTATACAAAATCTAAACCAACTTCGTATAGTTGAGACCAATCAACTGAACCTATAGTTCACCTAGTTCCCTTAGTATCTCTGCGCCTCCAACTTGTAATAAGTCACGCACTTGGACCAATTCATTCCAAACATTAAAGGCTCTTATGTTTATTCCATAAACTCCTTTCCCGGGTTCTAGATCAATCTATTCAACAACTACCAAAGTAATTATTTAGACTATGCAATCAATAATAGGATCTATCAAGATGATTCAATCCAATCTATCAAGAGATAAATCGATTATAGTTGGATCCTAACCGATCAAGTTTTGTGTACACTAAAGATTATAAACTCAAATAAGAAATCTTCTTTGTTTTCAAATCTTCTTTAATCTTCAATCAACACCCGCACACAACACAACTTGAATCTCTTGTAATCAATCACATACAAAACGGAGTCTATTAATGTTAGATTATCAGAAGACGTCTTTAGATCTTCAAACAGTTCTAAATATCCTCGTCGAAACTTCGATCTAGTTTGAGTAAATCTTGTATCAGAAGAGAAGATTCTCAAGTATAAACAAACTAGGTGCAATCAAAGTTCAACAATCGTTAGTCAATTAAATCAATCAAAAATTAATAATAAACCGCGATTATCTAGTTTCCCACCAATGGTACTCGTAGAGCTTCTCAATCCCAAAGAAGTCTTTAAACTGAGTGGTCATAAGAGATTTCGCCTAATTAGAGTACTTTCCTCTCTGAATAGGCGGCAGTAACAACACAACTAGATAGTTTTGCTGGCTCTGAGGATTAGTTTGCTTGAAATGCAAACTTAAGTATTTATAGACAAAGGAAGTTTGGGAACCAAGGAATTCCCAAAACCGAATTATTCTCAAGATATGCAATAAATTCCCAAATCGGTTTTCATAATTCCTGGAAATGCTTTGTCTAAATATCTACCTAAATCTCACTAGAAAATCTCCAATTAGTAAATACACATTACCAATTTTTATTTTCCATAGATATGTATTTATTTTTCGGTAATTAAAAACATATAAAAAACTAAAAACCTTAATTAAAAGATTCTCAATTTGTTTCAGTTTGGTATTTTCCTTTAGTTATAAGGAATATATTTGACCAATAAAATGTAAGAATTACTGCATGTGTTCAAAGTATATCGTCATCTTTTCTTTGTAAATCCTTTTTCATATTTACAATCTTGCAACCGATTTGCGACACTTCCAAAACGAGTTTAGAACTGGTTCATCTGATTTCCAAGAACTATATATTATTGATCAATATCAATTATCAAATCACAAATCATGGGTTTACGGTTCTGCCAAAAACAAGTTTCGATTCCACCTCCATGTGGCTACTAGGATCGGTTAGAATAGTTTCCAAAAATTTGTTAACTAAGTACCAGGATCGGTTACCACGTTCTATGGTAATTACTTGTGATCGGTTGCACAAGTCATATGATCCGTTACACCAATTACTAAGACTTGTTAACCTACTACAATGATCGATTGCACCTTCTTGTGATCGGTCACACCAACTTACTAAGATCGGATACCTAATGACTAGGATCGGTCACACCAATTACATATCATACCATCTCAGGTGATTACTTAAGATTAGTTTCACTAATAAAAGTTATACCAATACATAAGTCAGGCACTATGAGTAGTTTTACCAAGATACATAATGAATTATGAACGGTTATACTAATCACACATATTGGTAATCCAAAGATTTGCAATGAATAACAATACCAATAAGCCTAGCGATTTCCCTTTCGATTCACAAAATAAGTTTATGAATGTACTTCCTTTAAACGAATGTTAACATTGTTTCCTAGGATGAAATCTTCACCTTTACCCATACATAATCACAATAACATTCATATGATTATGTTGATGTCTTATATACGAAGTTCAAAAGATAGATGTTATACTTTGTATTATAATTCCTTAATACTATGTCTAAATAGAGTACAATCATTCATAGCTTCGCAGTTATGCTTTCAATATAACACGACTTGAAAGATACGTTAGGAATGAAGCAGTTCAAGTCAAAATATTACTAACCTCAAGAGGAAGGATGATGTTGTCGATGTAGCTCTTTACTTCTCACATTATTCTAGTCTTTGAGTAATACTTGTATGTCTCATATCCTAATAACTTTCTAGTTTAACCTATACGAAGTTGACTCCTAAAATTCTAGAAAATATGTTATTTATTAAATCTACATTCTCTCTCTTCCTGTTTTCAGATCTAGTTTTTTTTCTATCTATTTCTTTTTTCTTTTTCTTTTCTGCTATTGTTTTTTTTCTTCGATGAAGACGACGGTGATTTGGTATGTTGTTGTTGTTGAAAGAAGACGATGGAAATGATGTTTTTGATGAAGACGCTGGAGATGATGTTTTTGATGAAGACGATGGTATTGTTGTTGAAATAGGATGATGGAGATGATGTTTGTTGATATTTCAGATATACTTTCTCTTCTTGTTTTTCTTTCTTTTTTTGATAAAGATGATGATGTTGAAGTTGAAGAAGATGACGAAGATATTGTTGTTTGTTTATGATGTTGTTGTTGTCAAAAAAGATGAAGATTGAAACGAAAATGATGAAGACGATTGATGTTGTTGTTGTTAATGAAGATTTGATGTTGTTGTTGTTGTTGTTAATGATGCTACTGCAGTTCATTACAGAAAATAACTCTGTTTTCTTAGGTTTTATATGGAGTTCAATTCTGGAATGAACTCTGTTTTTTTTAGGTTTTTATATGGAGTTCATTCCTGGAATGAACTCCGATTTTTTTAGGTTTTTATAGAACACGCGATTGGGGGATATCAAAACTCATTGGGGGATATAATGTGCTTCCCCCAACTAATAGTGTCTGCTAAGGGGTGTTTTTCAGGGGCGAAAATACTAAAATACCCTTCCCTCAAAATAAATATAAAAATGTAAAATCAAAAAACAAAATCATATCCCCATTTCTATCTTCACTGCTGGCATTCTCGTTAGTCATATATAGGTATTAATGTATTGAAAGTTTACATTTTTCATTGAATCCGCCATTGTTACGCCTGAAAAACTCAGTGCCGGCATGGTGAAAGTATGAATACCATGGCGGTTTGGTCTCTGCCGGCATGGTATTCATACTTTTACCATGCCGATACACAATATCTCCCAATTTTTGAAATTGTAAGTACACTACCAGCACAAAAAGTTCATTGTCGAGCATGCGGGTAGTGGTGCCGGCATGGTCGATTCCCAAGTGAACCGTGCCGGTTTGAGGACAAAAACATACAGGAAAAATCTGTCTGAAATAGCAAGTTTTGGCATGGCATTCATCCTAAAAACTACGCCAGCAATCAGTACCGGCAAGGTATTCATCCTACAAATTATGCCGACACTCAGTAACCGACATGGTATTCATACTTTCACCATGCCGATACATAATATCACCCAATTTTGAAATTGTAAGTACACTACCAGCACAAAAAGTTCATTCTCAAGCATGCCGGTAGTGGTGCCAGCATGGTCGATTCCCAAGTGAACCGTCCCGCTTTGAGGACAAAAACATACAGAAAAAATCTGTCTAAAATAGCAAGTTCCGGCATGGTATTCATCCTAAAAACTATGCAGACACTCAGTAACGACATGGTATTCATCCTAAAAACCATGCCGACACTCAGTATTGACATGGTCGATTCCAAGTGAACCGTGCCGGTTTGAGGACAAAAACATAGAGAAAAAATCTGTCTGAAGTAGCAAGTTTCGGCATGGTATTCATCCTAAAAACTATGCCGACACTCAGTATCGTCATGGTATTCATCCTAAAAACCATGCCGTCACTCAGTACCGACATGGTATTCATCCTAAAATCTGTGCCGGCACTCAGCAATTTCAGCTGCAACAATGGTGGATTCAAAGAATTTTTTTTTGATTTTCAACATATTGGTGCACCTTTACCGGAGTATTGGGAGTGCTTGTACAATCATCCTCCATTTTTACCAGAAAAAGTTCCCTTTCAATTTTTTTCCCTCCTACTCTCACCTCACTCACCCAAATACAAATAAAAATATACACTAATCATTTATCAAATAATATTATGATTTTACTAACTATAATTACGCACTAATCCTGATTAATGAGGGGTATATTAGGTATTAGGTAAAATACTAAGATAAGGGGTGACCCTGATTTGATATTTGAATCCAGTTTTTGTCTTTTTCCTCGATCCCCCAATTAGTTTTGATATCCTCCAATCGCCCTTTCTTTTTATGGAGTTCATTCAAGAAATGAACTCTCTTTTTTTAGGTTTTTATATGGAGTTCATTTCTGGAATGAACTCTGGTTTATATGTTTTCTGAAAAATTAAGTAGAAATTAACAGGATTTCATTTTGATGAATGAACTGCTACAAGAACATAAGTAAAAATTAACACAGAAGGCTAATTTTATCTGTTTTATATTTTTAAATTATTATGTACCAAACAATAAAGGCGTATTCCCAAAGGACTAACAGACATGGGACCACCTAAAAAGGGACCAAACGATATTTTTCATGGTAGAAATAGCTTTTCGATGTTTAGAAGACTTTTACAGCATGTTTCATGTCACTTCATGTATTGTTTTTTGACTTGTGAAAATACAAAATTTAAAATTTAGTTTGGATATACAGTTGCATAATGACTCTTAGAAGCAAAAATGTTAACTTTTTCTGAAGCAAAAATATTTTATTTCTGACTTCTGATTTTAACTCTTGTTGGTAGTTTGTTACTTCTCTTCACAAATTACTCTTGTTTAGTAACTTTTAGTTGTATTTCGATCTTTGATCTTGATGTCTTTGTAGTTCATGTAATCTCTATTTTATCATGAATGAAAATTTATGGGTTAAATATAAAGAAAAATTAGAAGCAACAAAAAATAAAGAGCAATAAAATAAATAGTTTTGCAGGATCATTTTGCAACTGCACTTGGGAAAGGAAAGAAAAAAAAGATCTCTCGCGTTCACTTTATTTGCTGAAAAGATTTCTTACCTTTTGGCTTTTTCTAGTTTGCGTTCACTTTATTCGCTGGGCATGTAAATCTGAGTGGATTTTCGGGGACCATGCCAAAAGAGAGTCACCCTTAGCAAACCAAGCTATCCCATATCGTCTCACTTTTCCCTCGATAATCCTGATTTTGTTGTTTGGGTTTAAATTTTGATCATTGTCTAACGCAGCCTTTGAAAGGAAGCAGCAGTGCTACTGCAGCTATAAGCAAAGAAATGGTGACAGAAATGGAGACAGATGCCATGGGTCTTGCATCAGGTCTAGTCCCCACTATCAAAAGATGTTGCTAGCCGCATAGCAATAATGCAACCTATGAAGATTGAGTTTCTCTACAAAGCATTTAAGCAGTAAAATGCAAACACGTAACTAATGTCTTATACAGCTGTTCTATCAAAACAAAAAAAAAGTCATCTAACTTGGTATCTGACTCGAATGTACAGATGCAAAGTTTGGAGAACGAATGCTAAAGTGAATTCATGAAATTGGCAGTGGATAATCAAAATAAATGATGATATTGCCTCTTTAATATTAAGATAATCCATACATATTTTCAGGGAGCCTTGGCAACTTTTGAACTAAACTATTCTATTACTTGACTAGTAAGATTTAGTTGACTCGGAGGCAACCCAAAGGGAAACCCTACTTACTCCTCGTCCTGACGAATTTGGGTCTTGAAGCTTTTTTCTCCAGCTTTTCCCTTTTCTTCCTAGTTTTCTCGTCTTCCGGGACTCCCTGTACATATAAAGGTGCCACAAAACCATTGTAATTAAAATAGGCCTACTACGAACACATAGTAACAGACGATGTAACAAAAACTTACCTCTGAATCATGAGATAAAAATCCTTTCGCAAGACCAGAAAGTTTGTATGCAGCAAAGGCTGGAATCTGGCAAAAACAGAAAGCCAGAAAGGAAATGCCAATTAATTACTACCTATCTGTTGTTGGTATGCTGGCTTGGTTTTGAGTTTTGACTCCCAACAGAGATTCAACTGATACAAAACCCTCCTAGAGAGTAAATCGTGATCACAAGCTTTAAAAACCAGGGAATACCACCAAGAAATAATTGTTCAAGTCGATCTCTCGAACTTCAAAACAAATTCCATTTGGTCCTCCAAAGCTAATGTTTCTCAAGCTCGAGGAACCTGGATTTCCCAAGGCACACTGCGGTGAGGTAACAGTACATGGTCTCCTCATGGCAACACGGTGACAAGATCCCTTCTTGACACTAATGAAACCTCTGTAACAGTACTCAAATTGTGCATCATGCCAAGTAGTGTACTCCAAGTTGATCAACTTATAGTGTCCTAACTTCTATGTAGACGATCTGATTCTAACACTTGAAGGATGTTTATTAGAAAAAGTTAGGTGCTTATATCTTACCACCAGGTATGTGTACCAGAAATTTGCCGGAGAGGATTGACATTACTTGCACAAAGCTTGTTATATAGATGACATCGTGTAGATAACTGCAACAACACATCAATATTGGTCATGTACAACTAGATGTTACTATTAGGTTGAAGCAATGTACAAATCATATATTTGTATATTCGACCAAAACTTGAATTATGAGCGAAGTAACTCAGTAAACTTTCTAAAAGACATTTTCGGGAAGTCATTCATTGAGGTGTTTTTCATATATGAAGAGGCAAGAAATTAGCAAATTATTTCAAATATTGGTGAGTTTGCTACCAATTTCTAGGGACCACAGCTTCACAAAATGGACAAGACCCTTCTAGAATTTCTGACAAACCCATTTTTAAGTTTAGCACTAATAAAAACTCAAGAAATTTATGCTGCTTCATGTAGCGGGATAGAGAAAAAGAAGAAGAAGTCCCCTAACATAGAGATAAAGCTAGAAACATGTATGTTGCAACCACAATAAAATCCCTATTAAGTATAAACCAATAAGGGTGGGTCTGCTAATCATTTGATACACATACTCTAATTTCCACTTTAATTTTCCGCCAGTGTCTCTTCCCAAAATTCAGTAGAGGTCATAAATCGTAATGTCTTCCTCATACCTAATGTTTTCAGGATTCTTTCATTCTTACGTGAAAAAGGTAAATAGAGAAACAGGTATGGTTACATGATCTTGCAGTAGAACATTTGAGAACATAAAGCCATGAAACCAGGGAAGGCATACCTGCAAATTCCACCAGTGCTCATATCATAACCCCCATCTAGTAGCTCTCCATCGTCATCATAAGATGGTTCCGCCATTTGGGCAAGTTGCTTGTACGAAAGGGCATAAGCCGCTGATGTTACAAGGAGGCCAACGAAATGTTTCCAGGATACTGAAGAATGAAAGATGAGCGACCTTACTATGACATAAATAACCTGCACATTAAGAGTTTGGACTTCACAAAATTAACAATTTGATCTCTACTTACCTTCAGAAGGAATTTAAAAGTTGAAGGTTCAATCAATTATTGGAGGCTTATTCCCCGTTTTAACTAGAACAGTGTCATGCAGGATTCAAGGACAGAATATCCACTTCTTTAATCATGCAAATGGCATGGTTTAACAACTCAGATTTATCCATTAATGGTAATTTCAAATATAACGCTCACCCTCATATGATACTCAGACTAACATATAAAGTCAAGAATCTCAAGATGCGCAGTTGAGATGTCCTTGCCTAACACATTTAACAAGACTGTAATCCTACTAACAAGGATCTTTTGGGTCCACATCCTACCCAAAGATGACCAATTCAAACAACGAAAACAAAAATCCAAGAGCAACTGAACCACTTATCCATGGTCACCACCACATTCACCAATCTACAGGCGAAAAACGTGCTTGCACACGCGGACATGCACACACACAGACAAACATATATGCATGTACAGTAATGTAAGATATAGATAACAGCTAACAATTGACTAGTTGTTCCAACTGTAAGTCTCCATCTTCAGTACAAATATATCCAATAAAATTCAAATTGTTTGCGGTTGGGAAAAAAACTTGGTCGACTAGAGTAGCAAAGTGCAACAAGATGAAACTACTCATGATAAAAAGAAGATAATGTGACACACGTATAATTACTCCCCACCAATAAGATTTGAACGGTTCATCAGCATCTTAAATGCGATGAACATGTTTTCTCCTTTACTTATAACATAAATAAGGTTTCCCCTATTCAAACATCAAGATGGGACCTTCACGCATGATACTCAAGAATTGGTTGATGATTCTAAATCATATACGAGAAGGTTTCCATACTCATTGTTGGAAAATCTTTGACCATATCCAACTAGAGTAATGTTTTGTATTATTTAGATGTAAACAACAATCAGTATGGTGAGTTTCTTCTTTTTGCTTATGTCAATTTTTGGCCTGTTTTATTATAAGAAAGTACTACTTTGGTTCAGTAAGGTGGGTTGGACTAGAAACACTATGCTAGCTCAAAGGACTACTCCTCTTCCAGACTTTACAGGGTCCCCTGTAGAAATTTAATACAGAACGCCCCACCCC
>NC_039362.1:7199115-7222269 GCF_003573695.1 Papaver somniferum
GGAAGATTTTATCCAAGCTATGGAAGATGTTCTGATGTGCATAATATTGGCCAACTAAAGTGTTCATTCCGCAAGCATCACTACAACTTTTCCCAAACCACACCATTATAACTGCTAAAAACTAACAAGGACAGAAACTCGGCAAACGTTCATTCCCCAAGGATCACTATAACTTTTTCCAAACCGCATCAGTATGAAACAAATGCCCCCATCTAGAGATTTGATAAGAATGCCCCAGCTATGGAGGATTTTATCCAAGCAATGGAAGATGTTCTGATACAGAATACCATCTAAATTGTTAATTCCGCAAGCATGACTACAACTTTTTCCAAATCGCATAAGTATGAAACAAATGTAAAACTTCAGTATTATAATTGCTAAAACTAACAAGGACAGAAACTCGGAAAATGTTCATTCCGCAAGCATCATTATAACTTTTTCCAAACCGCATCAGTATGAAAAAAATGTAGAACTTCAGTATTATAACTGCTAAAACTGAAGAAGGAATGTTCATCCCTATGCTTGATTATCTCACTCTTTCTTCACAAAATCAAGCTAAAAACAGTTTATCCTAGCAGATCAACTCAAAACGACTGATAACTTATCAATGGATATTACAATTGAGATTTCAGTTCCAGCGGTTAATACATACATCAACCCAGGAGTATTTCCTTTAATATGATCCTACGTGAATCACCAAACCGCAAGTACAAGACAGTTTTTAGAACCTTATTTGTAAATAAACGTATTTGTATCAAATTGGACAAGGAAGAAACTCAACTGAAACAGTAATTCCAATAGAAGCAGATTAAACACTACTGAGAATAGTTGAGAACTAAAACCTACATGAGAGAAAGAGAACAGTTAGAGATTAATTACATTGCAGATGATGATAACACGAAGAAGCTTGGCCATGTGCTTACTGTTTTCTTCTTTCCGCTTCTTCGCCCCCTGGTTAGCCATATCTTTTGACTTTTAAGTGAAAGACTCGATCCCTGCAAAGAAAACTAGAGAAAATTAGTGACTATTTACATTACAAAACCTTAACCTGAAAGCTCAAAAGTAACACATCCTTACATACAGTTGCATCGAAAGCATAATGTTCAAACCAATTAAACATGAAATGATGGGCAATAACTTCGAAGTCTTCGATCAATACAAATGATTTAAGATTAGAAAATGCCATACACTGCTGGTAGAGAAAACAATAAAATTAATTGAACCCCAAAATTCAACAAAACTGAACCCAATTCTACTATTTGTGTGATGCACTCTTATTCGCCCCATTACTCCGGAAATAAATTTGTCGACGGCTCACTGGGAAAGGTCATACAGAATCAAAGGTCAAAAACTCAATCATGATTGATGATATACTAATCACACAAAATTAAGAACAATTTTGATCAGAAATGGAATCAAGAGTTTTATTTTTTTTTTTAAAAGAAAAACACTAATTTGTATCTCAGCCCAATCCGAGAAATGAGATTCTAACCACGAAAAAAGTCAAGTCACAACCGGCAAGCATTTCATGTCTACAGGTCTCCCTACAGATCCTATGTCTGTGATAACATCTCCTCCCAATCTTCATTGTGCCAGAAGATGATTCTTATCTTGGCAACAGGATACTTGTACACAATGCACAAAATCAAATAATTCCCTAACCTGTTTCTTATCTTCAAGCAACAGCAGTGAATCTAGTAACGTAATGAAAATTTATATTCAACGTCTTCTGATTTCTCAGATTATCTAAACAGTTGATTTCCACATAAATTCACGGAAAGTAAATCTAAACCTAAAAATATTTGAAGATTATAATAATCAAATCGTAATACAACTACTCTAACATCTAAAATTTGATTTTCACTCTCACAATCCATAAAATAAACACAAGTCCTGAAAGTTTTACCTGGACTGACGGACGACGGTTTTTTCCTCTTTCTTGCTAAGGGGCGATTCTTGGTCATAAGACTCGTAATTAAAAAAAGCCTAAAATGAAAATTAACATAGCCAAAGAAAATGGTACCCCTTAACACAACTTCTGACGGAGAAACGACCCCACGCAACTTCTGACCGAGAAATGATCCTACCACTGTGGAATCGCGGGTTCTATCCCAACTTGGAGCAAGCACTCTAATCTTGTGCCACGTGGAATAGTAGATTTTTAGTACCTAAAACTCTGGAGACGGTCTTTTCTTGGATATACTTAGGTTATATAACCAAGAACGAAGGATTGCTTCCGTTCGGTGTTACTAATTACTCAGTTTATAAAGTGTAGATCATTCTTCCTGTGTAACTCCAAGTTGTAGGGTTATCCATGTCAATGGTCATTGCTCTTCAAAGCAAACTTTTTCAATATTCTAGTGCTCAGTTTGAGGGAGAATGTTAGGCCAAATAGATGTTACTATATGTTGAATCTTGGCTCTACATATGTCCAGCATTTCCAGTTCATTTCCAACTCATCTACAATTGTATAATCTTAGTCAACAGTGTGTCTGTTAGAGTACTAATTATAACGAAGTAATTATATATAAGCTTTTTGATATATGTGTTTTTTTCATTTTTTTCCATATAATTATTGACAGATAAAAATTTATCTAAGTTCTTTCACTGAGAAATGGTTAATCAAATTTAACATCAAAAATAACAAAACAAAAAAAATGACGACTTCGCAATTACCGGTCATCACCGAGAGAAAGTAATTCGAAAAAAAAAATCAATAACATAGCTCATCGATCTTTGTGGATTCTGGATTTTTGCAATGTTTGGTCAACAAATTCCCATACAAAAAAAAACGAACTCAACTTAAGAAATATCGAACAAGTACATAAAAAACACGAGTTTATTTATGAGTGTTTTTGCACACATTGGGTTAGATCTCGTTGTTACATGATGCATACAAATTTCAAACGCACAAAAAACAACTAAATATAATAAAAATGTAATTATTGTATTTTCATTATATAGTTAAACTTTTCAAAATAATGATTGCATTTTAACCGAAGATTAAAATAGAAATCTTCATTTTTTTTTTCTTTTTTGGATCAAATTGATCTATTCACAATAATTTTTTTACTTTTTTAATGATTTTTGTACTAGGTTTTTTAGTTTAGATAAAAAATATCAATGCGTTTATTTGTGCAATAAAAATAACTAATTTCCGTGAACAATAATTACCAGCAATTAGACAATAATTGTCAAAATATGTATTTATTATCATCGCTACAAACAAATATAACTACAAAATTAAAGTTTAATAATAATATGGCATTGATAATTAAACTAAACACCGTTTAATATATTTATTCAAATATATAGAAAAACTCCCAAGCTTAAATTTCTCTTTATATTTTTGACCTCGAAAATGTTTTTCTTAGTTACATATGATAACTTTTAGTTGTGTTTGCGCTTTTAAGAAGTTGTGTTTAATTTCTATTTTCTTTTTGTAACTTTTAGTGACCATCTCCTTATTTCCGCGTAGCTTTCAAGTTTTGTTCCAACTTATCTCACATGGTAAAAACACCTAGAACCCTAAAAAGTACAAAGAAAATATATCAATATTCAAGGATCTTTAATAATACTATACTTTGTGGTCATAGACACTCCTATTCGTACATATATTTTAAAATAGTATGTGCAAATTATGTACGAGTTGGTTTGTCCGTAGAAAGACAATTTAAAAATATAAAGTATCATTAAATATATGTGATTTTGAAAGAAAAAAAAAAGAAACCATTAAATTGAACATAAAATATATGCAAAATACGCATCCACAATTGCGTATAAAAATACAAAAGAAGAAAAAGAATTAATATTTCGATGACGAATAAACATAACATATACTAACCATTTATTTCAAATATATTTTTACTGAGAGTCTAAAAAAAAAACTCCCTCTAATGATCTCATTTCAATGATGTTACTCATGTTATCTCTTCCCTAGATAACTCTAGTATCCTGGTACCTCCAACTAAAGATGAAATTCTTTTAGTCATTAAAAACATGAAGCCTAATAGATACCCAAGAACCTATGATTTCCCAGTTTGCTTCTTCTTATATAACTGGAAAACAATTAACTTTCAAAATGGACCAATTGTTCAGAACTTCTTTTCTAATAAGATAATGCACCCGGATTTAAATAAGACACCTATTTTCTTGAATCCTAAAATAAAACAATCAAAAAATCCTAGTTAGTTTAGACCAACAGGGCTTTGTAACACAGTTTATAAGGTGACAGTGAAAATTTTAGGAAACAAAATTAAACCATTTCTGGAAAAACTAATCTCTTCTTATCAGTCTGCTTTTCTCTCCTCTAGACATAATTATGATAATATTATAGTGGGCCATGAGATTATTCACTATTTTAAAAATAAAAAAGCAAGAACATGATAGAGATAAAAATTGATGTGTCAAAAGATTTCGATAGATTCAATTGGAATTTTCTTCTTTCTGCTTTGAAATCTTTTAGGTTTAATGAGGATGTTTGCTTGCTTATAGAGCAATGTGTTTCTATAACCTCTATTTCAGTTCTTTTAAATGAATCACCAAGGGATGTTTTTAAACCTTTCAGAGGGTTGCAGCAAGGGGATCCTATTTCCCCATACTTATTTATAATATGTATGGAAATTTTTTCAAGACTTCTTCTCTCTCAGGAAAACCAAAATTTTATCCATGGTGTTAAAATAACTCCTGAAAGTGATCCTATTTCCCACTTTTTCTTCGCAGATAATCGCTTGTTTTTTGTCAAAGCTGATTTAGTGGAATGTATGAATTTATTAAAAACAATAGACATCTTCAGTAAGGCTTCAGACCAACTTATTAATAACGATAAGTCTGGAGTATTCTTTAGTAAGAAACTGGAACCTAAACATCGGATAATGATGTCTAAATTGCTAAAAATAAAACATATTAACCTTAGAGGCCCATATTTTAGGAGCTTATGTATTCATGGATAGATCCAAGATAAAAAAAATTGAACACATTCTTGAAACAATGAAAGCTAAATCTAAATGCTTGAAAGGTATTGTTCTCTCTCAACCTAGTAGATCAGTCCTGAACAGAGTTGTTTAGTCCAGTATACCAGCCTTTCAAATGGGGTGTTTTGTTCTCCCAAAGAAAATAACAAATAAAATTAATGTAATACAAAGAGACTTCTGGTGGGGAAAAGACTGTGGAGCTAAAGGTTTTTACCCAAAAGCTTGGCGAATCTCTGTAAACCAATTCAGAAAGGGGGTTTAGGTTTCATGGATGCACATAATTCAACTTAGTAATGCTAGAAAAATTAGCTTGGAGATTAATTAGAAATCATATGCCGTATGGGAAGAAAATACAGGGTATAAATACTTTAGGTCTAAATCTCCTCTTATAGCATAACCTCCAGTCAATTGCTCTTGGATTTGGAAATGTATTAGTTAAGGTTTGTAACTAATTCATAAACTCAACACATGTGAAATAGGTTATGGTCAGAGCATAAATATCCCAAGTGATAACTAGATACCTTGTCTAAATGATAAATTAGCTACCTTATGCAATCCTAATGATCATCTTGCATTGGTTTCAGAATTAATTGACCCTATTTTTCATACATGGAGTCTCTCACTTATAAACTCTACTTTTCCTGAGAAAATTGCATATAAAATTAGAAACATTTTCTTTTTATCGGATAAAGCTCAAATAGGACCAACTGAGATGGACCCTAACAAATATGGAGAATGCATAGTTGTTTGCAAGTAAAAACTATTCACAGGTTTTCTGGTAAAAAAGCGATGGAGGAGGAAAGTGCTCGCAGAAGCAGGTGCTAGAAGTAGCAATTCTTATGAACCTTTAAAAAAATATACTGCATGGGAGTACTTTGAGTTCGAGAGACTATTATATAGGATCCTAAACCAAGACAATGGTCGTATCAGGTTCAATTCAGTCACAATAGGAGGAGAAGGATCGGTCTGTAGGGAGGGAAGATGAGATTATGTGGAGATCAATGGAGATTGATCTGTTAGTGATGTGATGTGTTCAACTGTTGTGAAGATGATTTTCTGTGTAGACGATAGAAATCTTATGAAAGTGTTTGATAACTTGACTTTTTTCGTAGGTTTGCTTACGAATCTTGTTAGTCTTGTTAAAGCATAGGTTTCAGAACCTATTTATTGCAGCACATCAATCTCCTGAAAGTGATGAAAGTTGGAGATAGTGGAATAACGGGGAAGTGGGAGATCATATAAAAACAATTTCCATTTTATATGGAAGACTGGGTTGATCGACCATCCACTATTCGATTTACTAATTAACTGTCAGCATGACTTATCACAACTCTTATCATGGATGTACCTCACATCGCACATGTTGTAGGCCGCCAGACCAAAACCCTAGTGATATCCCCCCATGTGACGTGAATTGGTGTATCATGTGTGAGTGGTTAATCTTTGACCTATCAATATAAGTCTTATGAACTGAACAGACGAATTTTAAGATTGTGATGGATGAAGCATAGAATGTTAAAAAAACAACATGTTATGCATACCATGATTGTTGAATTAGGTCACTGATAAATATAGAATATCATTATGCTAGTTGAAGCAGTAATGATAGTCGAATGACTTAACGATGGTTTTATGAGATTGTTGTATCGATCACAAAAGACCTCTCTTGACTCTCTTATCATGAGTCAGACAAATAACGAGAAGAGATCATAATACTATTAAAAAAAATTTGACAGACGAACCAATGTTGGTTGATGAACCAATAAAATACTGATAGATGAATCAGTATTAAATTCTCAAATATTGAGAGATGAATAAACTTGAGGAATACTGCAATTCGAATATTGATAGTTGAATCAATATGAGAAATATTGCTCTAAGCATTGATCGTTGAATCAATATTTCCAGAAATGATGGTTCTGAACCTTTGTTGGTCGTGACCCATTCATATCTGAAGCAATTAAGGTGCTTGACAGATGTAGCACTGATAGTCAGAGCAAGTATTACTTTTCAGATAAAATATTGCTAGATCCATCAATAATTGGTAGCAAGACAAAATAAAATATAAAAAAATTTAGTCGAATATTATTTAATTCTTTAATTGAAATATTAATTGCTAGATCAATATTAAAATATTGGTGTTTGAACATGTTCAGAATTGTGCTAGACAAAGCATTCAGTTCAAAACCCTAATTATGATCAATGGATGATCGACTAAGAATCAACTAATAGAAGAGAGAGGGGTCGCCTCTACTAGCAATGGACCAACCATGTAGTATTTGGACGCTAGACTTAGCATTTTACCAATTTCCTTTGCATAACAGTTGGTGAAAGGATGATTAATTGCAATTAAAATAGTGCTCTTTTGAGCATTATGTAGTAAAACCTAATAATAGAGAGAGCATCACCGACCATTGATGGTTTTTCAAAAGTGATTGTAGTGGTAATGGTAAAAAGGGTCTTTTTAGACTTGTGATACAATTTTTAGATCTAAGTTAAACTAAAATACTCAAATAAAGTTGTTTCAAAGTTATAAAGAAAAAGCACCAAAACTTGGATTCCACCATTGACCCATTAAGTGATAAACTCTAATTAATATTCATGCAATTTTTCTCTTTTAAAGCGATTCTAATATTATGCCTCTAACAGATTTTTGAAGTAATAGTTGTAAACACAAAGCATGAAACATCAAAAGTTTTAAAACCCAACATGTTCCATCAAAACAACTCACAACTACTCAATAAAAATCAATTTCTCTATATTAGTTCTATGCAAATAATCATATAAAAATATTGCAAATAAATAATTAAAATAGAATTATACAAATTAATGTGGAACAATGGCTTCCTTCGTCGCCTCAGCTAAGGGGTTTAGCTCCTCATATCAAAAACATGATCAAAAGATTTATTCATGGCTTAATAGGTGTTCTTATTGATGAAATTGTATGAAATAGAAGTTTGCAACGCTGTATAAGTGTTACAGAGTCACTGTTACAGCGCTGTTGAGAAACGATACAAGTTCTGTGGTAAAACAACGACACATGCGTTCTTCTGTTAAGACTGTGGAAGAACGACTGACTCTACGAGTCTGTTCTTCCTTCTTCTTCTTCCTCCTCGAGCAGCAGCAGGTATGAGCTCTCTGTAAATTTTTTCTCTTCTCTCTGTGGTTCTCAAAACTCCCTCCTAACTCTTCCTAACCCTTCTAAGCCTCGAAGCAATCTCTTAAATAGCTATCAGACCCAAAAATCTCGTGCAAATCCGAGATTATTTCTTCTCTTTTTTCCCGTGCAGTTGAGAGAATAATCTCACTTCTGATTCTTTGTTCGCGTCTTCTAGCCTATTCTAACTCTCCAAACTTCTCTTTAGACTTGAAAAAGACTAGGTACATATATATCCAGCGTAATACTCCCCCAAAATCATTCACACAATCTTTGAAAATAATCAGAAAAAACACATATCCCTGTTGAACTCTGATTTACTTCTCTCGGCCATTCTAGCGCAATTGGTTGGGTCCAGTCAATCCCATAGACCCTGTTAAGCTCTAAGAAGTCCAGCCCAACCGAGTTTAGCAATTGAATCTCCATGAAACTCGTCCAAAAATTTAATCCAAATCTGCCAGCGTCTGCATGCATTTTCCCGCCATTTTTCAGTTTGAATTTGGGAAGAAAACTGACTTCCCCTTAATCCAGTTCTGATGTCCCTTTAGCAATTTGGGGATGAAATATAATTCTTGGGGTGGAAATAACCAAAACTTGGGTGCCTTTAGTAATTTTTCTGGGATGTTTTCCGCACTTTTTCGGGGTTCCTCCGGGGTATTTCTGGGGTGTTTCCGGTACACTTCTGGGGTGTTTCCGGGTGACTTTAGTAATTTTCTCCCACGCGCGTAAATACCGCTTTTCGAGCCAATTTCTCCGCACATGTTTATTTCTCCAAAAATACCTACAAACACATAAAACACCATAATAAGTACAAAAATGGGTATTGACATTATACAAAATCGAGATGAAGATAGACACATAAATGTGTCTATCAAATACCCCCAAACTTATTATTTGCTAGTCCCGAGCGAATCAAAACTACAAAATAAAATCCTAACTCACTAGGTGTCCCTAATGACCGAGTTAATCTCGGGAGGGTTTACCAGAGATATACCCACAAAATCTTTAATCCAAACCCTAGCTATCTATGCAGAACCTTGGAAAGAACTAAAGAACCTCCTTGGTTGGCATACTCATTGATTATTGGAGGAAGTACCCTGATGCCAAATTCCAATTGCTGCACATGAGTTTGCACTCAAGTATACTAAAATTCATATATAAGTGACAAAGCTCTACTAAGATAGTTTCACAATGGACATCATATTCGTAGTTAACAAATCATGTGGATAGATAAAGAGATGGATATAGAAAAAACATAGATGGTTTTGATGTTAACTAGGTGAACGGTGTTTCTCATATCTGTATGAAGGAAACTGCCAAAATAACCTATCCTAAATGACTGAGATACTAGTCTGACTGATATCAACACAACTAGAATATACAAGGGAACCAGTGGTCGATAATCCTAATTCTATATCAACTCGTCTGGCATATACAAGGGAACCAGCGGTTGATTTATTGAACACACATTTATTTATTTCAGAACTGACAACATGATTAGATCTTGTGGATCCAAGCGTATGATTCTTGTCAGCAGATTACATGGTAATTCCCGTGGATCCTGCATTCCACGCTTGTTTAGGCGACGGAGAAAGGGAGAACACACACATATTGTTATCCAAGTGTTAATATTTATTCCGTTTGGTAAGATTGGTATGGTCTCTCTTTCTTTTTCTTTTTTTTAGGTATCTCAATCACTCTATTTCACCCTAGCAATGGTAACAACTTGAATCGTGAGCCCCACCTAATCACCTAGAGAAACATAGTTTAAAAAAAATAAAATAGAAAAAAATAATGAAAAGGACTCAACGAGATATGGCGAAATTATCATGTTATTTATAACACCTGAGCTTTGTGCTTTTATGAATAGACTCTTATAGATGTTTCCATCTAGTTAGATTGGTTCCTCAACTCCTAAAACCAAATGCTTCCATCCACTTAGATTGGTTAGTGCTATCCTTAATAGGCATAAATTTCTAGGCTCTGGAGTTTATTTATTGCAACTAAAATCCAAAAAGTGTTTCTTCCCCACCCCCAAACTTAAATCTAACATTGTCCTCAATGTTTCTAATGAAAGAACAGTATCAAAATTTTAAATAACATGAGGAATCAATAAATAGAGAAGTTCGGAAAGATAGTACCTGGGTGGAGTGGAACCAAAAACAAAAATATTATACAACATACAAACTGCCTCGATGGTCAATCAAGGCAAACAGGGTCCTCCATAGGGACCTTCTCAACGTCACCTGTAGGAAAAGGCTCTAAAAAAGGCTTCAATCTTTGAGCGTTAACCTTTGAAGAACAACTACCATCTGGTGACTCAATCTCAACAGCTCCATGAGGAAAAACAGTACGGACCACAAAAGGACCGGTCCACCGAGAGCGCAACTTCTCGGGAAATAGATGCAAACGAGTGTCATACAGAAGAACTTTTTGACCTTGAGAAAATGACTTTCATAAAATATTTTTATCATGCACAAGTTTCATTTTGTTCTTATACTCCCTCGCACTATCATATGCATCTGTACGAATCTCGTCCAACTCATTGAGCTGGAGCTTTCTGTGAGCTTCTGCCTTGTCAAGTAAAAAATTAACCTGCTTAATAGCCCAATAGGCTTTATGCTCTAACTCAACAGGCAGGTGCCATGCCTTGCCAAATACTATACGATAAGGTGACATTCCAATGGGTGTCTTAAACGCAGTACGGTAATCCCATAAGGCATCAGTAAGCCTCAACGACCAGTCTTTCCTATTAGGATTAACTGTTTTCTCTAAAATATGTTTAATTTTCCTATTGGAAACCTCTACCTGACCACTAGTCTGTGGATGATATGTGGTATCTACCTTATGTGTAATACCATATTTCTTTATCAAAAGCCTAAAAGGTCCATTACAAAAGTGCGACCCTCCATCACTAATTATAGCTCGCGGTGTACCAAAACGTGTAAGTATATTTTCTTTCAAGAACTCAATCACACCCCTATGGTCGTTAGTATACACGCAACCGCCTCAATCCACTTAGAGACATAGTCTACAGCGACAAGGATATAAAGGTTACCAAAAGAATTAGGAAACGGACCCATAAAGTCAATACCCCACACATCAAACACCTCAACTATTAAAATAGGGTTCAAGGGCATTATGTTCCTACGGGAAATGGTTCCTAATTTCTGGCAACGTGCACAAGTAACACAGTAACTGTGGGAGTCTTTAAACAACGACGGCCAATAGAATCCACACTGCAATATCTTGGAAGCAGTCTTCTTAGCACTAAAGTTACCCCCACAAGCATGATTATGACAAAAGGAAATAATACTGGACTGGTCACTCTCAGGTATACATCTCCTAATAATCTGGTCTGGACAATACTTAAACAAATAAGGATCATCCCAAAAGAAATTCTTAACCTCGGCTAAAAACCTAGAACGATCTTGTTTACCCCAATGTTGGGGCATTCAACCATTAACAAGATAGTTCATTATATTCTCATACCAAGGTGATCAGGTAACAAGGAACAGTTGTTCACCAGGAAAACTATCCCTTATAGGAAGGGAGTCATTAGGGGAACTAACAACTAGCCTAGACAAGTGGTCTGCTACTACATTTTCTGCACCCTTTTTGTCTCTAATATCTGGAGAGAATTCTTGTAACAAAAGGATCCATCTAATTAGCTTAGGTTTGGTATCCTTCTTAGACAAAAGGTATTTCAAAGCAGCATGATCGGTATAGATTACGATTTTAGAACCTAATAGGTAGGATCTAAACTTATCCAAGGCATACACGATGGATAAAAATTCCTTCTCGGTGGTTGTGTATTTCAGCTGAGCATCATTCAAAGTCTTGCTAGTATAGTAAATCACATGAAGTAATTTTTTTCCTCGCTGACCTAGCACAACACCAATAGCATAGTCTGAAGCATCACACATGATCTTAAAGGGTAGATTACAGTTGGGTGCCTGGACTATGGGGGCAGTAGTGAGTAAAGTCTTAAGATTATCAAAAGATTCTAAAAAAGAATCATCAAAGACAAACTTAACATCTTTTGCAAGCAAATTGCAAAGAGGTCTAGAAATTAAGCTAAAATCTTTGATGAATCGGCGATAAAAACCTGCATGCCCTAGGAATGACCTAATATCTCTTGCGGTTTTTGGGACCTGTAAAGTCTTATTAAGGTCAACTTTGGCTTTGTCTACCTCGATACCCTTTGAAGAAATGGTGTGCCCTAACACAATTCCTGATTTAACCATGAAATGGCATTTTTCCCAATTAAGCACTAAATTCTTTTCTTTACACCTAGTCAACACTAATGTTAAATGATGCAAGCACTCATCAAAAGATGAACCAAACACTAAAAAATCATCCATAAAGACCTCTAAAAACCGTTCTACCATATCAGAAAATATGCTCATCATACAACACTGAAAAGTTGCAGGGGCATTACATAACCCGAAAGGCATGCGTCTATACGCAAAGATACCAAAGGGACATGTAAAAGTGGTTTTCTCTTGGTCTTCTTGGGAAATAACGATCTGACTATAACCTGAGTATCCATCTAAGAATAAATAATGGCTACGTCCATCTAATCGCTCTAGCATTTGGTTGATAAAAGGAAGGGGAAAGTGATCCTTCCTTGTGACCTTGTTCAATTTCATATAGTCAATACAGACACGCCATCCCGTGGTCACTCGGGTTGGGATTAACTCATTTTCATCATTCTGGACTATAATGATATCTGATTTCTTGGGAACAACCTGAACAGGGCTGATCCACTTACTGTCTGAAATTGGGTAAATAATACCCGCATCTAACAACTTAAGCACTTCTTTTCGAACTACCTCATTCATGTTAGGGTTTAGTCTATGTTGCATATACCTAGAAGGTTTGGAGTCTTCTTCTAAATGAATCTGATGCATACAAAAAGTAGGACTTATACTCTTAATGTCTGATATAGTTCATCCTAAAGCTTCCTTGTTATCTTGAAGTACTGTTACTAGCCTACTTTCCTGATCACTATCCAAGTCGGAAGCAACAATCATAGGTAAAGTCTCAGATGATACTAAAAACACATACTTCAGGATATCTGGTAGTGGTTTGAGGTCCAACTTAGGAGGATCTTCCAAATAAGGGATTAAGGTAATCTCAGAAGCTGGTAATGGTTCGAACCTAGCTTTCCATATATCAGTATCTAACACAGGGGTCGAATCTAATAGAGCATTCGCTTGTTCAATGATGCTATCGTCGTCGAAATCTAAACCAAAATAGGATAGACAATTCTCTAATTGATCTTCAGACAAGATGTTTGGAAATGATTTCTGAACTAAGGCTTCTATCAAATTCACCTCTTCTACAAACGTGTCATCTATCTCATGGGGTAGCTTACTGACATTAAAAATGTCCATCTCAATAGTCATATTACCAAAATACAAATTCATCACACCATTTAGACAATTAATTATCACATTAGACATGGCTAGAAATGGGAGACCTAAAATAACAGGTATATGGTTTTCTAGGTCGGGGACCGGTTGGGTATCTAGTACAACAAAATCCACTGGATAAATAAATTTGTCGACCTCAATGAGAACATCCTCGATAACTCCTCGAGGAATTTTGACAGACCCATCAGCTAACTGAAGTGTCATCTGAGTATGTCTCATTTCACCAAGTCCTAGCTGTAAGTACACATGGTATGACAGTAAGTTCAAACTGGCTCCTAAGTCAAGTAAAGATCTTTCTATCCGGTGTTTACCTATTGTGCAAGCAATGGTAGGGGAACCTGGATATTTGTACTTTGGAGTTGTAGTGTTTTGAATAATGGAACTTACTTGGCTAGTTAAAAAGGCTTTCTTATGGACGCTAAGTTTTCGCTTTCGCGTACGCATATCCTTAAGAAACTTAGCATAAGCAGGAATCTGCCTAACTGCATCTAATAAAGGAAGGTTTATGGTAACTTGCTTAAAAACCTCCAATATGTCATTAAAGTTGCATTCCTTTTTTGTTGGTACTAATAGTTGGAGAAATTGGGCTCTAGGGACAGAATCAGACATCTCAGGGACCGAATTAACATCATCAGAAATTTTATCGGTTCCTCAGCTATGGGTGGTCCTGAGGTGTGAGATCCTGAGGGGTGAACTACAGTATGTTCACTATCGG
Organism: Papaver somniferum; assembly: GCF_003573695.1. Lineage (NCBI taxonomy): Eukaryota > Viridiplantae > Streptophyta > Magnoliopsida > Ranunculales > Papaveraceae > Papaver > Papaver somniferum. Next base: position 7,213,399 of record NC_039362.1, read on the forward strand.
GCATGGTTACCTTATTGTCTAGAATTCTCCCACTCCTAAGGGTTCTAATGGCACTCAATTGATATGAGGGTTTTGAACCTACTTCATGAATTCCTCTAGGGTTGGGTTGTGCTTGACTAGGAAACCTACCTTTTTCTTTCAAAGACTCATTTATCATACCAACCTGGGTTTTCAACTCGGAGATAGCCTGACTATTTTCTTGTCCTATCTTGTTACTAACTTGTAGACTTTGTTCTACTGATAGCTGAAATTTTGCAGTTTGCTGAGTTAACAAGGCGAGAGAATACTCTAAGCTTAAAATTTTCTTATCTGGATGATTTGCAACTGAGCTTGTCTGAAGGGGTTCTTAGTATATCCAAAACCTGGGGGAGAATTCGAATTACTAAACTGACCTTGACTCTGGCCCTTAGACCAAGAAAGGTTCGGATGGTTTCTCCATCCAGGATTATAGGTTTCTGAATATGGGGCATACTTCTGATGGTTCTCGAATATAGTGTTGTTATAAAGAGCATTGGCTTGCTCTTCAGTATTCTGGCCTTCCCAAAAAGGCTCAACTCTTCCACTAGTGTGACCCACTTCTAAAGCTTCTAACCTCTTTGTTATAGCAACAATTTTGGCATCTGATTCGTAGCCTCCTTCTACCCTATTAACGTTTCCTCTACTTAGAAGAATTGTTTTCTGGGGCTCCCTACTATTATCCCATTGCTGGATTTTATCGGCGATGTCATTGAAAAATTCCATCACCGCATCAACAGTTTGGTTTTCAAACCCACCAGTGCACAAAAACTCAACCTTGGTTGTTGTCGAATAATTTAAACCCTCATAAAGGATATGAACCAGCCTAACCCTTTCTAAACCATGGTGAGGACACTGGATTAACAAATCATTGAACCTTTCCAAATACCTATACAAAGATTCTCCCTCTTGTTGTAAAAATGTGCAGATTTGCGTCCTAATAGACGATGTTTTGTGCCTAGGGAAAAACTTGTTGAAAAAGGCAGATGTTAATTGTTCATATGTTTTAATTGACTCGGAAGTCAAACTATATAGCCACGATTTGGCTTTAGCCTTCAGGGAAAAAGGAAATAACCTAAGTTTCAAAGCATCATCATCTAAGCCCCTAATTCTTAGGGTACTACAAATTTCCTCAAAATCCCTAACATGGAAATAGGGGTTTTCATTTTCTTTCCCTAAAAAAATTGGGAGCATCTGCAAAGTTCCAGGTTTCAATTCATAGGTTGCCTCCGTATCAGCTAACTTAATACACGAAGGACGAGTAGTCCTAGTCGGATTCAACAATGCTTTCAAAGTTGCAATTTCTGGCATAACTGAAGTACTAGGGATACTTTTGTCACTCAGAGATAAGTTCTCAAAACTGAAGTTTCCAAAAACAGGGCTCTCAAAATAAGAATCTTCGAGCTCCCTGCTTCCACAAGAAGAACTACTAGGTTTTTCACTAATTAAACGACCTAGAGTATCTCTTTTCCAAGCCCGTTCTCTAATAAAATCGAGCATACACTAGAAAAAAATTAAAAAGAAAAGAAAAAAAAATCCTAACAAGGAAGATTGTTCTAACAAACACACAGCAGGCTGACTCCACAAAAACAAACCTAAAGATTTCTAGCAAACAAAAAGCATGATGGCTCCACTTAGATTGTTTCTAGACCACCTTCTATCTCTCGAAAGGGAATTCGTTACAATTTGAGCACGCCCCTCTAGAACCAATCCGAGCTAATGTAAGTGAAACAGAAACGAGGGAAGCTCAATGGAGCTTTGATACCCAAGGTCTCGCCGGCATTACAAGGCGGCACGTTTCAACTTATATCAACCATCATGAACTTTGGAAAGTGCTTAAAAGAGTAACCAATGTCCTTCAAAAAAAATTTCCTATCAAGCTCGTTAACCTATCAGTCTCGTTCTAATCAAATTTTAAGCTTGGGTTCGCGTTAGGTTTCGTTTTCCTAAGGCGGGCAAGAAGGGAACGGTGATGAAATCCGAACCCTTATCTTATATGGACAATTCTTTCCCTTTACTAGGAATTTAATGCAACCGGTTCAGTCCTCAATCAATAATCACCTTAAGGTAAACAGTAAACCCGCTTACAGGATATTCACGGGTGTTTCGATGGACTTAACTCCCGTACCAGACGGGAGATGAACCGTTGAAGTCGACTCGGGCAACTGACTCCGGTGTCAGTTTGCAAACCCGAGGGGCCGAGACGATATCGTAATTTCTGTCCTTCCCTGCACACAATTTAATAATATTTTTTTTATTTTTTTATGACCCTTCCGTAGGGTTTAAAAAAATAATGTCCAATAGTGCAAAAAGAAAAAAAAATAGAAAATTACAAGTCTTTTCTAATACAACTCTAAAAAGGAATATCCAAAAAAAAATACTAATAAAAATTAAAAAAAAAACTAAAACTAAATCTTAAAAGAAATTATTTGTCTTTTTTTTTTCTCTCTTTTAGCTTTAAACTTTGTTTCAGGTCCTTAGTGTTCCACTTCAAACCTGTAAATCAAAGACATAAAAAGAAACGTAAATCTGAACAAATGAAAATAATAATAAAAAAAATTAAATTTAAAAATGCTACCTAAGAACAAATCCGCGTCGGCGGCGCCAAAAATTGATGGTTTTTCAAAAGTGATTGTAGTGATAATGGTAAAAAGGGTCTTTTCAGATTTGTGAAGAAAACAATTTTTAGATCTAAATTAAACTAAAATACTCAAATAAAGTTGTTTCAAAGTTATAAAGAAAAAGCACCAAGACTTGGATTCCACCATTTACCCATTAAGAGATAAACTCTAATTAATATTCATGCAATTTTTCTTTTTTAAAGCGATTTTAATATTATGCCTCTAACAGATTTTTGAAGTAATAGTTGTAAACACAAAGCATGAAACATCAAAAGTTTTAAAACCCAGCATGTTCCATCAAAACAACTCACAACTACTCAATAAAAATCAATTTTTCTATATTAGTTCTATGCAAATAATCATATAAAAATATTGCAAATAAATAATTAAAATAGAATTATACCAATTAATGTGGAACAATGGCTTCCTCCGTCGCCTCGGCTAAGGGGTTTAGCTCCTCATATCAAAAACATGATCAAAAGATTTATTCATGGCTTAATAGGTGTTCTTATTGATGAAATAGAATGAAACGGAAGTTTGTAACGCTGTATAAGTGTTACAGAGTCACTGTTACAACGCTGTTTAAGAACGATACAAGGGTTCTGCAGTAAAACAACGACACATGCGTTCTGCTGTTAAGACTGTGGAAGAACGACTGACTCTGCGAGTCTGTTCTTCCTTCTTCTTCTTCCTCCTCGAGCAGCAGCAGCAGCAGCAGGTATGAACTCTCTGTAACTTTTTTCTCTTCTCTCTGTGGTTCTCAAAACTCCCTCCTAACTCTTTCTAACCCTTCTAAGCCTCGAAGCAATCTCTTAATTAGCTATCAGACCCAAAAATCTCGTGAAAATCCGGGTGCCTTTAGTAATTTTCTCCCACGCGCGTAAATACCGCTTTTCGAGCCAATTTCTCCGCACATGTTTATTTCTCCAAAAATACCTACAAACACATAAAACACCATAATAAGTAAAAAAATGGGTACTAACATTATACAAAATCGAGATGAAAATAGACACATAAATGTGTCTGTCAACCATGTAGTGTAGAAACCGGCCCTTGGTGGCTGTGGGTCCATCTGATGGTCGATGGATCAAATTCCAAGTTGTTGGAAAGAGTTTGAACTAAATAGGGACATCGGAAGATTAATTAGGTCATTAATCATCAAGAAAGGTGGGACCGGATATTTGCAAGCCAAGGACCGACCATGTTCTTCCATGGTGATGTGCCCGTGCTGTTACGTTTTTCGCGGATCAATTCTGAGAAATTTGGTATTTTCTGATGGTCCATCGAGCATTTTTTGATCCTTTTATGAAGAATTTGAGTTTGATTGAAACTCTTACTTCTTTCTTAAATGATCAATATTAAAACTAATAAAATAACAAAACAGGAAAAGTTAAGAATAGTGCAAAACTTTGGTTGGTAACCGTATAAAATAATATTATTTTAATACTTTAATGATGGAAATACATGGTGGTTGCTGGACCACTTTCTTTGTCTTCCGTATGATCCATGGAGCAATATTTCATAAGATATGGAAATCTAAAAAATTTTGATCAAAAGAGAAAGTCCTTGAAATAGGAAACTTTAATAATAGTAAATAACAAATAAAATAAAAATAGGGGGCATGTTGGTCCCGCTAAAAATTCTTTTTTATATTATTTTTATTATTCTTCCTTTTTCTTATTTGATATGACTTCCATATCCTTGTTCTTCCATGTTTATGGATGCTCCTTTGAGCATTATTTCTAAATACACCCATGCCTTTTACTCGGGGCTTACTTGGGGGTACCCCTAATGCCCGAAGGATGAATATCCATAACTATTCCATGGAATTCAGCTGAGAAAATCCAAGGATCGTAGTAAGTGAATATTAGTGTATTTTTCTAGGAATTCAATAGAAGAATATGACACTAGATTTTATTAATTAGTGGCTTTATACTGGCATGCAGTATGTTTATGAGCATTTAAATAATTAAAATATGATGTGATCAACATCATATTTATTTTGAATATTATTATGGGAAAGAATACAACACCAGAGATGAATTCTGAATTCATAAAGAAATGTTGAGACTTTCAGCTTTGATTACAAAATACATGAAATATTAAAAGTTTTTCCTCAGAAACCCTAATATTGTCGTCATGTATTACTGCATCTGATGAGGTCACTAGACTTACGATTCATCCCTTGGAGAAGGTGAAGACATGGTTCTCTTATGATTCTTCTGATGTCGCTCAGAGATGTATGACTTTAGATGTGATTTTACGAATATAACCTTCGTCAAAAATTCACCATCAACAATGATAAAATCTTTGTATGATAAATTGAATGAAACAGGAACTAATATTCTTAGATTATCCATGCCCGAGTCTTATTAGAAATCTCTGTGGAAACTAGACCTATCTCAAAGAATTAAAATGTTTCTACGAAAATGTTTACAAAATGCACTTGCTACAAACTCTAATTTAATTGGAAAAGTAAAAGACATAGAACTATCTTGTACTATATGTGGAGTAGAAATTAAAATTAATGAACATCTTATTTTTCATTTCCCTTGTCCTAAGGAAGTATAGAACTCAGCACCTAATTATATCTGAATCTAGATACTACCAACTTGATTTATGTAAAGATTGGCTCAACAACCCTAGACAGGAAATTTTCGAATTAATACTTACTAAGATGTGGTTCATATGGAAAGAAAGGTGCAATATAGTTTTTGAAGATAAATCTAAAACTCCATCTGGTCTGGCCTTACAAATCCAGAGACACATTTCTTTTGGTCTACGAGGAAATGTAAAACTAATAAGAATAAGAAGGCTGCTCAGAAGATATCTAATCATACTTGGCTGGCACCCTAAAGAAGTACCTTAAAAATCAATGTGGATGCAGCATGGGTCTCAGAAATTATCCCATCCAGTTTTGCTTTAATTAGAAGAAATGATGCAGGGGAATTTGTAGGAGGAAAAGCAGGACCTTCAACTAGTTCAGACTCTCAAGAAGCAGAAGCTATAAGAGTCTTGCAGGAAGCAACTTGGACTAAGGAAAAGGAGACCAAGGACTTTAGCATAGAAGGGGACTGTGAAAGCCTTTTCAATTATCTTCATGGAAAGAACTCAGACATTTCTTGGCGCAGTAAAGCTGTATTAGTTGAGGCGAATAGAATAACAGGTCAATGCACCATTTTTTGGGATTTCATTTTGTTCTCAGATTAGGAAATATGGTTGTCGGTACTCTATCTAAAATTTTCCAAACTTTGAATTCAGTTTTAGATTGAGAGATTACCTCTTCAACTTGTATTCAATATCACCTATCAATAGATAAATTTAATATTATGAGAGTTGGTAAAATGTCCATATTATATGGCTCTACTGCTTTTGTAACTCAGACTCCTTTAGAGTCTTACGATTTTAATGAAATATATTATTCACACACAAAAATAGTTTTTTTTCTCCTTTATGATATTCATATGGGTTATTTGATTTATATGTTGGAACAATTTTCGAATTATGTCTGCAGAATAAATAAAATCAAGCACGAAGCGAACAACGTTATGGCTGAGTCGTGGACTAGGTCGCTCTCTTTAACACATTTCGAGGCTCTGACCAGAATTTTGAAAGCAGTTCACCGTTGTCCCCAAGGAAAAAAAGTCGAATTTAATCTCTTAGATAATCACTCTTGCATGGTGAGAGGATGTGAAACTTCTACACTTCATTCTTTCCCAGAATTACTCTTGTAAAGAAACACAAACTTGTTTTCTTTCTAACAAAACATTTTATTTTCAAGCCAAAAATATAAAGGGAAAAGTCACTAAATTTTTTCCAACCAAAATTCTGATTTATAGTCAAGGGTTTCAAAGAGTTTAATGAAATTAATTATGCCATAACTCACATAATTAACACCTCTAAACATGAAACGGTCAAGACATTAAAAATAAAATAAATTATTCTTTTTTGCAAAACTTTATGAGTATCAAAAACACTTTTAATTAGAAGTTAAAATTTGTTTTAAAACATATACCCCAACAATCCCCCACTTACAATTTTAAAACATTAACCAAGAACGTACATAGTTGTGCATAAGCAAAGGTGTCTCGTGACTTGAACCTTTACGTAGTGTTAATAGGTTCTCTTAAAATCTGACCATAGAGTGAACATAAGTTGATAATTGCATATTGTACTATATATTTGGTGTCCATTCCATGCTAGTATTGCTGATTATCTTGCGAATTATTGTATATTATGTTTGTTTTCTTTTATTGTGTTTTCATTAGGTGAATCATCCGGAAAGAAATGGAAATAACTACAAAAGTGAAGCCTACAAATGGAGACGGGCCAAATACCAAGTGAAGCTCGTCCAAATAAAGGAGTTCTTACCAACATTTTGAAGTCGACGTGAAGACAGAGTCAATGAAAAAAGAATAGAGTCATTATGAGTTTGTATGAAGAAGTTATGAGCAAAACAAGAACTTGGAAGATTAAAAGGTCAAAATGGTAATTTCATAACAAGTGCTATTGCTACCTTAATGTACGTTAAGGGGCAGTCAACCATTTGAATTTGTGTGTTGGCGGGAAAAGTGGTTTTAAAAGAAGCAGAACTAGGGTTTGAGATTTGGGTGAGATTTAATGAGACTAAATTGCTGAAAATCATCGGGTATCTTCCTTTGGGCCTAACAAGGTTGGTGTAGGTATTGGATTTGGCTAAAATTGGATGGATAAATCGGGTTTGAGTAAAACAGTAGCGGGAAGATGACTGAGATTCTCTTTTAAGATCATGGAAGTGTTCGGGTTAGATTCAATCGTTGGAATTGATTGGGCTAGACCTGTTTGAGCTAAATAGGACTGGTAAGTCCTTCAGATTTATAAGAATTGGGTTGTATCATCGATTGGAAAGAAATAGGGTATTATATTGACGGAATAAGATATTTACGGGATGATGTGAGGAAGCAACGTGAAATGCACGTGTTTGGAGTGAGTTGAGATATAACAAATGCGTGTAGGAGATAAAGAAAGAAAGTTAAACACTATTATATCAGACGCATGAAAGGATACAAAGAAGGAAAATATTTCCAATTATTTCCGTAAAATGGCAGAGAAGAATAGACGTGATTAGTGAAGATTATTTGGCAAGATTTTTGGGTTTGTTGAGTATATAAAGCCTGTTGGGAAGTGTAAAAGGGGACATAGAGAGTTGGAGGGAGGTAGAAGAGAGCTAGAAACGAAGAAATCAAGCTCTGCAATAATTCTACTGCTACTACTATTCAAGAACACGAAAAACAAATGCCAGCCAAGGTCAGTCACGGAGACAGTCGTTTAATCAACGACAAAAGAACAATTTTTGTTGCAGCAGACTTATTGTAACTGAACTAGTTGATCTACTTTGGTCGTTGAATACCTTTAGCGACTAAAATTCATTGTAAGCCAATTTAATTATTTTTAATAAAATGATTAATCAAATTTCTTCCAATTTTCTTCTTATGAGCAACTAATTAAATTTCTAGGGATTGAGGAGGAAACTAATTCTAGCATGTAATATTTACTCTCCAATTACTTTTAATTGTCTAAAAAATTTCTCTTCTTTATATGCTTCATCATAACTGTTTTGGATCGTCTTCGACGATCGATCTTTTATAATCGAAGGAAAATTAGGCTTTAGATTATCGACTTGCGTCGAATTTTTATTTCATTAATGATAAATTTCCAAGGCATGAGATTGGGTTCAAAACTATCTTGTGTAGTTTTGAGAGTAAATTAGAGAAATTAATTATTAAATTTTCAACCGTTAGAAGCCCTAGACCTATCTCTCTTCATCTTGTTACTATATTTCGCACATACTTTCCAATTTGTAGTATTTCCTTTTGTTAAGTCTAAAATCCAATTCTTTAAAAGAAGTCCGAGTGAACGATATTTTTCTTACCACTGTAAAACTATATCAAACTCTTGTCATAGCCGCAATACTATCATATTGGATTAATAATTCTATTCCTTTATCTATAATTAGAGGATGAAATCACTCCATCCCTTAGAGGATTCATCTGAAAGGATGTTCAGTCAGCTTCGCAATATCCTTAAAGGATTGCGGTAACTATTTTAGATAGTGTATTTCTAGGTGTAAGATGTATTTGAAATACCTCATAATCTTCTCAATATTTTACCAATTTTCCATACTAGGATTGGTAAATATGAATATATATATATATATATATATATATATATATATATATATAAAACCCCACTACGG
>NC_039362.1:7222418-7244107 GCF_003573695.1 Papaver somniferum
CACGGAGAAAAGAGACATACTAAACTATCATACTCATGTCTAGTGCAAGCAAACACAATCTCAAAAGAAAGAAATATATATATATATATATATGTTTTTTTTTTAAAATCTCTTTTCATTATAGTGAAATAGATCCAAAGAAAGAACAACTTCATTTCAAAAATATACACCATCTTCACTTAAGTCTTTCATGTCAAGTAGTAAACTAAGAATGTTTTCAGTTTCATTAACATCATATAAGTTAGAATATAAATTCAAAAAATCACTTATGCATACAAAACAAAGACTGTTACGCGTTTCAGTCTCATCAATTCTGAAATCATTCAAACTAACCAAGTAAATAAATTTTTCCTTTTCATTCAAAATGCTTAAAAGTTGTTTTCAGAATATAAATGATGACTTATCTAACTAAAATGAATTTTTCTCTTATAGAAACTACACAATTTTCCATGCTTAGTTCATATATATAGATTCTTATTTTTAACTTACACAATCAAGTATATTTTTCTAATAATAACTATAACAAATCATGTGTAGTAGAAACAACATCAACAAAACAAAACTGTAAGTTAATTTAGCGTCATGAATGAAAGTCTAAATGATTTATGTTTGCTTATCTAGAATCAATAGGCTCACAATTATTATTTTTTTCCAAATATTAAATTTTTTAAGAACACATTTACTCTCACTGAGAATTTATCCTCCAATTTATAAGCAATATCACATTCATGACCAAATATATATGCTTTTTGAGGTTCATTCTTAGTAAATTAGTTGACACCTTCATTTCTCTAGTTCCTCTAATTTTAAATCAAAATCGGTAAAACACAGGATATGAACCCCCGCTGTTGTTGACTCAATCAAGAATTTAAAAAAAAATTCTAAAATTCAAAATTACGAAAAACTCCAAAAAAAAATTACACGATATAAAGAATGAATATTCAAACAATTTTCCTAAAGTTAATGTCGCCTAATTCACAACTCAATCAATCATATTTAATTACAATACAAGCTACTAGAAGCATCAGCAAGTATTTATAAAATTCTCAAATATTTAATACATGTTATGCAAAAAATTCACCAAGTTTACAGGAAAACATAACATGCGCTTACTCATCACTAACTTATCAACTTTATAAAATAATGATAAGGAATCATGTCCCCAACATTCAAATTTCATTTCATGTTATGATAAAATTGCAATGTTATATTCAAACATTTTATCCATAACATATTATTGGTAGTTGTACGATGATCAAATTCAACAAATTTCTAATCACACTCATGGTAATAACAAGATAGGCAGAAACTAGATTCTTCTCATTTCGGAAGTATGAACATCTTTAACAATATTGTTCCACCAGAAGTAAATTTTGAGACTATACCAATACCGAAAATTCTAGTGTTGTTGAGTATATATCAACACCACTTTCTTTTAAACGTTTCAGTTCAACTTTTGAACCATAACTTATCAAAATACGCATGGATCCGTAATTCACATTAACTTAGCTTGAAAAACATTAATAATATCATTCGATATTCTTGCAATGCTATGCAAGCATAACAAATACCTTTATAATCTATATTATCTTTACTTCTTGGTGAGAGTTGATATCCACATTTGTTTTGACTAAGTTTCTAATTCTTTCTTTTTTGGTTTTATATCAATTTATATCTCAACAGTTCCATACATATCTCATTTGCTTTAAAAGCTCAATTAGTTATCAACCATTCTCCACATATAGGTTTATAACTAATAAAGATTCAAATTCTCACACCACCAAATAAATCGGCAAAACCATTGCTCCATATATCGATTAGTCTCCGGTATTTGCTCGCATTTTTTTTACTTTCATTGGAAAATAGATGATCAAGTAAGTGAAAATCTCACCTGTCACAATCAATTAGATGTGAGAATTTATAACAAAAAATAATTAAGGTATGCACTTACATGATTAATTAAAAATTATCACTCAAAGTTGCTCGTAAATGTCATCAAATAAAGATTCAAAGATCTATAGTTATAACATTATATACTATAAATTTTTACTAAGCATATTATCAAACATATGTGGTGCACTATTTTAATTGCTAAAAATAGTCTTATATTTCATTATTAAAATAAGAATCAATATATGATTTTTAATGTAATTTCTTTACATATCTAATCTCAAGTATCACGTCTCCTATTTTGGACAAACATACATTACGATTTTATAGTAACCACATCTCTCAAACTAAAATTTTAAAAGGAAAACATCAAATTGTGTTTTGAATATTAGCTCCTGATCTATAAGTTTCAAGCTACACTAATTCAAATTATCCACATAAAGATTAGGAAAAACGAATTCAACTAGGACTAAATTTTTGTTCGTCATGAATTTTCAGCAACATTGTGCAGTTTTGTAAACCACCTTAAAAATACTTTTAGGACTCCAAAAATTATGAAATATGAAAGGGATAATCCTAATGATGTCTGATATATCTGGTTAAAATTTCTTGTCGCAATTCATTTCCTTTAAATAGATACACAAAAAAACTTTCATAGCATGTGAAAAATATTAGTTTATCATCAACAATATTTCGCTAGCCGGTTTACAATCCTAGTCCATCAAAATTAGACATAAAATTTGACTCTAGGTATCCAGTAACCTAAAACTTCAAAGCATAATATGAGATTGTTAAAGAAATATTGCTGATATGAAATCGTATGAAATCATCAAAGCATCATATGAAATCGTTAATAATTCAATAAAAAAAATTAACAATGATACTCATCGCGTTTCAGCAATCATTTTTCTTTAAATCTATATGGAAGAATAAAACGTCTAAAAATTGTTGGAACAATTGTCGAATTATGCCTGCACATCAAATAAAATCAAAAACGAAACAAACAACGTTATGGCTGAGTCGCAGACTAGATCGCTCTCTTTAAGATGTTTCGCGGTTCTGCCCAGAATTGTGTAAGCATTTCATCGTTGTCGCGTTGTCTCCAGGATAAAACATCCGAGTTTAATCTCTTACACAAATTTTACGCGATGAGAGGATGTGAAACTTCTACAATTCATTCTTGCTCGAAATCACTCTTTTAGAAAACACAAACTTTTTTCTTTCTTTCTAACAAAATGTCTTATTTTCAAACCAAAAATATGAAGGGAAAAGTCACCAACTTTTTTCCAACCAAAATTCTAATTTATTGTCAAGGGTTTCAAAGAGTTTAATGAAATTAATTATGCCATAACTCACATAATTAACACCTTTAAATATGAAACAGTCAAGATATTAAAAACAAAATAAATATTTTTTTATGCAAAACTTTATGAGTATTAAAAACACTTTTTAATTGGAAGTTAAAATTGAGTCCAAATTTGTGCACCACTCATAAACCGAGGTGCACGTTCCAACCAATGCTATTGGTCCAGAAAACCCTCATTTGGTTTTCTATTTCTCGTTTTCTTTTTTAACTTTTTCTTTTTAAATACATCGAAAACCAAAAAAAAATGTTTTCTATCTTCGAGACTTCAGTTAAATCTCTCTCATCTTCGTTTTCTTTTCTCTTCTAAGATTCTAACAACACCTTTATTAAGAAACCTATTATAGGGGCTCCAAACTTTTGGTTTTTGGGGCTCACAAGATGACAAAATAGAGTCATCAAATAGTAACCAACAAAATCCCTTAACCTATTAATTTTGTTAATGGATATAATCCTCAATTAGTTAATGCTAATAATTAGATTAACTAAATTAAGTATGACTAATAATTAAATTAGACTAATTTATAGTTAGGGTTTGAAAATCAAAATCAAAATCATTTTTTTTTTAAATTTAACATACGGTTGGCCAGTTGGGATTCTCAAATATTTCCAACCGTAATTACCATATAAGGTTGGAACTCCAAACCGTAGAAAAATCCAGTGTAAAATACTGTTGGGAGTCCATATTTTCCCAACCGTAACTACCAAATATTATTAGGAGTTCCAACGTTAAAAAAAAAAGCTTAGGTTAAAATACGGTTGGGAGCTCAAACCATATAATTGTTTACGGTTGGGAAAACCAATATTTTCTAACCGTATGTAATTCTGAAACTATTTTAAAATCCCTAATTTGATCAAATATAACCTATTTAAACGACCAAAAACAACAAAAGGGTGGGTTTTCAATTCTTACCTAATTAGAGTAATTACTTATGGAGATTCGATGATTAATCGTCGTTGAGAACAAAAAAAAAGGAAGAAGAAGAGACGATGGAGAAAAAGAAGAGAAGATATTTTGATTGGGTTTAAGTTTAATTTTTGGACTTTAATTAGATTTTGTAATTATTTAACACGGTATCATCGGGACCTTACGTCCCTGGCTCAACCTTCCATCTTGGTATACTGCTTTTTTAGTCAAGATTTTCGACATATGACTTGCTAATCTAATATTATACATAAGTCTTGTACAATTTCAACAATATCTGAGTCCATATACAACTTTTTTTTTTTTTGGAAGATAAGCTTCTAATAACGTGTTACTATTTGTTCTCTAATTACCTAGTTTAGTATAAAAATTATTTTGATTGCTCATAAGTTTTCTGGAACAATTGTAATTTTTTTTTATGAGGTTTCTAAAGTTTTATTCTAACCTATAATAGAACCCATTCAATATAAGTTAATAAGCATGTTTGCATATGATCAAAAAAAAAAGATTGTTGACAGAGGAAACCAATGATGTAGTACATATATTTGTGTATTCATTCTGTATGGTACTCAAAATCCCATGACTTTGAAGATTTTAGAATTAAACGTGAAGTTGTATGAGAGTAAACCTGCACACTTTATATTGCTCTTTCAAGTTTCCTTTTTTTTCTAAAAGAAAATGTTTTCATGACGATCTTCGCAAAAAAGAAAAAACAAACAAACAAACAAATAAAAAATCATAATCATTCAACAATTGATATCCATCTTCATTTAAAGTTGTCCTAATTCAGCCGAACTGATAATGAAATCCCCACACATGAAAAATGTAATATTTTCCACCAATCAATTAAATTTATGGCACCGGCTGAGACCGGAAGTCTTATAAGACAATCGATAAATTAAACGTCTATAGAAACTCACTGTATAAACGGGCTTCACCAACTTTGCCAGAGAGTCCGCTTGCTTCAGTATCTTTGTTGAAAAAGCGTCTCTAAGTGATGTGTCAAACAGACAGTCCATTCACATGTTTGGAGTACTTCCCTCATTAGAAATAAATAGATACACGATCTTTCACCTGATGTTGAGTATGATCATAATAATGAGGCAAATAATATGACAGCTAAGTACTTGATACAAAGGCTTCAAGGGCATCTTGCAAGTTCCAGTCTATGATGCTTGTAAATGATGATACTGCCGTAACCAATATGGTCTCTTAAAAACTTTTAATGAAAACAGTGGTTTGTTCGGCTGACAGATCTATGATGCAGGTGGATGCGTGTGTCTAAATGTTAAATTGCAGGTTGAAAATATGTCAGGAAACTCCAACTTCTCAACAAAAAGAGACTTACCTTGCAGGTTTGCGGAATACAGTTTATAGTGGGAGTCTGTTGGATACATTTGTGGTGTCTCTTTGATCCGTGTAGATTGAATGGGGTTATAATCCTGTTTTTTCCTCTTTTTTTTCCGTTCTTTCTTCCAGGCGAAATTAGTGTCTATGTTTCTCATTACTTATTTGCTGGTCGAATCACCAAATAGCATTTCTTGCTCCAGTGAGAACAACCTCATATTTGCTGGTCGTTCAGACCTGGCAAATAAATACCCAACAGAATGCACAGCTCAACTCAAGTCTTGATGTAAATCAGATTCAGAAATTCTGTTCGCCTAATTCCACTTGCAGTGGCCATTGATTAAACTTATTTTCTGGTTTCTATATAGAAGGAGTCGATTCTATTGCTGGTGAGCATTGACCAGGAAAATGGGGATTCTCTATAGCGAGGTTGACCACACACTTCCAATTGCTGTATCATATTGAGTAAATTCTCTGAGCTTTGTCAATAACATCAAAGATTTGTCAGCTTAGACTGTGCGTTTTAGTTTTTCCTAGTACTGAAGTTGTTTAACTTATCAAAATAAATTGCTGATATTGCCTGTTTATGGATTTTCTAAGCGAGTTTTGGGTAGAGGAAATGAAGCCAAAAGGAACCTCTGAGAAGAAAGAGCCTGGACTTGAAGATCCCTTAGGGAGATATTGACTGTAATGGAAGTCAGTTGGGTATGTAAACTAATATTTTCCTTTGGTCTTCCTTGCTAGGTCTGCTGTGTATCATGTTCAACTTAAAATCACGCAGACCCTAGGATTCCTCATTAGGAGTCTGAGCTGCTATCAGCTGAAGACTTGTATTATCTTTCCGGGTTTGAAGTTATAGTCTTTGTCAAACTGATGAGCATTTATCTTCTAGTTGTTTTATGTCTGAATCTTTCACTTGATCGAATTTATCATGCTCTCAATTTGTCTGATTTCCCTTCTTTTTTTGCCCTAATTTTTCAATTTGTCGTGTTTTCCTTTCTTTACCATTTCTTTCCCTCTAATGATTCTGTTTGTCTCTCTTTAATGGCAGATTATCTTCAGTAATCCTCCTTTACCCATACATCAGTGTCTCAGCTATGTCCCATTACATCAATTGGATTGATTTAAGTTGGCTTCTCAACAGTTGGCATCAATCAAGTTGGCTTTAATTCTTTGCACTGGTGCATCGGTATGTGTTTGATCTCATCTTCAAGATAACTTTTACCTGGATACATCAGATTGGGTATTTGATCTTTTCTCTCGAGCATCATTATGCCTGGATATGTATTTATCCCATACTAAATATCCGAATTATTGGTTTCATCCTTCTATAGGGCACTCTGGAGGTATTGCTTTTGCATGGAAAAACGGTATTGATTTACAACTTATGCACACTACTCACAATATTATTCATGCCATTATCACCTCTCATAATCATAAACCTGATATCCTTCTTACTTGTATGTACGGTGACAATAACCCTGCTGAAAATTAAGTTCAATGGCAGTTTTTGTTAGACATGAGTCATGATGTTAACATCCCTTGGGTGCTAATTGGTAATTTGAATTTCATGGCTGATTCTGAAACTAATACTAGTCATCCTTCTACCGATTATCGTTCTAGACATATTAAAGATATTATCAACCAATTAGGTCTTGTTGATCTAGGTTATCATGGTTCTGACCATACTTGGTCGAATCATAGGGCATGCACTAATCATACTACTTTTAGATTGGATAGATCTCTTGTGAACTCTCTTTGGATTACTATCTAAGATACGGCTCATCTCCAACACATTGCACCTCTTGCATCTGATCATAGCCTTATTTTATTGCACTCCATGCTTGATTCTAGTAGATCATCTCCAATTAAACTTTATAGATGCTGGTTTCAAGTGCAGTCTTGTTCAACCACTATTCACAACAGCTGGAATCAATCCTTTCAAGGGTATCCTCCTTACAGTTCTCTTGTAAACTTAAATTTACTAGAACTGAGCTGCAGAAATGGAAAAAAAGTCTCTTTTGGTAATACTGAAGCTCAAATTCATTCTCTAAATCAACAACTTCAACTTTGTCATGACCAAAATATGTCAGTTACTCATCCTGATGTTCTGTAATTAAGTTCTTCTTTTCAATAATGGTTAACAATTCAAAAAGAATATTATATGCAGCAGGCAGGTGCTCATATTTCTGAGGAAAACAGAAATACAAGTTATTCTGATACAATGGCTAATTTTAATAAGAGGGAATATAATATCCAGGAAATATAATCATTGCCGACACATTTATGACAATGTAATCATTGCACATGAATTGCTTCACACAATGAAAACAAAAAGAAACAAAGAAGCTTTAGTGGGATTGAAGTTAGACATGTTGAAGAAATTCAACAGATTAGAGTGGCCTTTTTTACCCTCCATTTTATCTCGTCTTGGTTTTCATGCCGATTGAATTAAAATGATAGAACAGTGCATTTCCACTACGAATGTCCCCTTGTTGATTAATGGATCTCCTAGTGCCACTTTTGCACCTTTAAGAGGTGTTCGTCAAGGGGAACCCTTGTCCCCTTACCTTTTTCTCTTTGTTATGGAGGTTTTATCTAGATTTCTGCAACAACAAGCTAATTATGGTCATCTTAGAGGTATTCAAATTAACAAACATTGTCCTGCTATTAACCATCTGTTTTTTGCAGACGATTGTTTGTTATTTTTTCAAGCTTTTTCAACTCATATGAGGAACCTTCAACAACTTCTTACTTCTTTTGGTCAAGCATCAGTGCAAGTCATCAACATGCAAATATCAACAATATTATTTAGTAAGCATACTCCTCCTTCTCATAAGAACAATATCATTAATATTTTGCAAATGGAATGTATGGGGCTTGGTGAAAAGTATTTGGGAATAGCTCTTCTTATGCACAGATCAAGACAGAAGAATTGTCAAGGAATTTTAGGTAACATGAGTTCTAGACTGCAGGGCTGGCAAAGTAAACTGATTCCTCAAGAAGGTAGAACAACTCAATTTAACTCTGTTCTCAGCACAATGGGTATGTATCAGATGCAAGTTTTTAAACTACTAGATACAACTATTGCTCACGTGAATAGAATTCAGAGACAGTATTGGTGGCATAATTATGCTAATCATAAGTCTCCTCGTGTCATTTCTTGGGACAAAGTCAGTTTGCCTAAAAAGCTTGGTGGTCTAGGTTTAAAGAATCTTAAGAACTATAATTCGGCTTTTCTAGCTAAGTTAGCTTGGAATCTTTGCATAACCAGGATGCCTTATGTGCTAAGATTTTAAAAGGGAAGTATTTCCCTTTTCATGATTTACGTTATCATCCTCCTCCTCCTGCAAATAATGGTAGCTGGATTTGGCAGAGTATTTTTCATGGTCTTCATATTGTTCTTAGGCAGGAAAAATGGCAAGTTGGTAATGGTACGACGATCAACATTTGGACCCATAACTGGATTCCAGATTTAAATGCTCCTCTTCAAGACTGGAATGATATGCATGTCAGTGATTATCAGTGGGTTTCTCAACTTATTCATGATTCTTTATCACAGTGGAATGTCCCTTTACTCAGACGATTATTTACTTCTGCTCAAGTTGATTCAATTCTCACCATTCCGATTCAGTTAGATCAACAAGACTCTTTGTTATGGCCACTCACTGCTTCTGGTATTTTCACTACAAAATCTACTTATATTCATCTTTGTGAAAGTCAACATATTAGTGTTGTTGCTACTAATACCTTGCCAACAAAATTCTGGCTGAAATTCTGGAAGTTGCAGATTCCTTATAAGTTACAATTGTTTCTTTGGAAGACTTTTCAGAATTACCTACCTGTCAAGACTAAGTTATTTCATCAGAATATACTTGCGTCTTCAGACTGTGTTCTCTGCAACAACAACCATCTTGAAAACTGCTTTACCAATGTCCTTTCTCTACTGCCATTTGGAGACATTTCGTTTCTCAGCTCTATCAGGACATAAGTCAGCATCAACATTTTATTGATTGGATACGAAATTAGCAATCTCTTGACTTTGTTATCAGCATTTACCACTCATCTAAGATCATGCACGTCATTGCTTGCATTTTTCACTCCATTTGGTAACATAGATGCCAAGTTATTTTTAGTAATGCTACTCCCAACATTAGTGTAGTCATTCATAGCATTACAAGTTACTTGCATTTTCATCATCTCACTTTATCTGACAATACTGTCATTCCTGTTAGACATGATCTTAGACTTCATCTTTCTTGGCAGCCTCCTCCTGATTTTTTGAAGATTAATATAGATGCTTCAGTTCATCCTAAATTTTATTTAGCTGGAATTGGTATCCTAATTCAGGGTCATGTGGGATGCTTTCAAGCAGAGGCATGGCCTCTGGTTGAAGGTATGAATCTAGCTCTTTCCCATGACTGGCATAGAGTTATCTTTGAATCAGATAACTTGAATATATGTATGTTTGTTCAACACCAACATCCTCCTCCTTGGATAAGCTTACCTCTTTTGAAGAATTGTACAAGTATGGGTAATAATAATACTCTATCTTGGTCTTGGCTCATGTGTATAGGTGTTGTAATAAAGCAGCTGATGCTTTAGCAAAAGCTGTTAGAAGGTATCTGAATAAGGAATGGTGCTCTCACCCACCTGACATGTTAAACTCTGGTGTAAATTATCCCTCTTGTTTAATATATTTACTCCTTTGTTAAAAAAGAAAAAACTGAGCATTTAAAACGATATTAAATATTATCAGTCTTAATATTTGAATATCATACTACCGTTTTTGCTTGGTTTAGGAAATATAAGAAGTGAAAAATACTAGAACCCCCTACTATATGAGTTCAAACATATAGAAGCCCCACTAAATGGATCATCCACTGTCAACTACATACTTTAAGAAAATGATATTACTAGGCCCAAAAAATCAAATTTTCTTCAGATCTGGCCCATAATTAATTATTACGAATTTTAATAATACCAAGGCTACCCTTTAATATTTATACAAGAGGAATAACAGAAGATAATTTCATTTTCTATTTCATTTTCTCTCTCCGTCTAAAACCAGAGCTGCTCTCATAGATTCATTTTCTAGGGTTTTATCTATTCGGTTGTACAAGATCTAATCTTCTGATTTGATTTCACATCAACAATTTGCAAGAAAATCGATCTGTGATTTAGAAAGAATCAATTATGTATAGAGATTTTTGTTCTACTCTATCTTCTGCTAAAAGAATTTAGTGGTTTTCGATCTATGTCATCTATGGCTGCCGATGTACGACGAAGAGGAAAAAATGACATCGATCTCTACTTCTGTATCTGTATCTACTGATGATGTTTGTAGATCATCATTTGTTTGTGAATAAGTCGAAATCGAGATGCAGAGACAATGGAATTCGTCATCAACTATTAGATCTGAAGATTCAACAACAAAAAGTGAGAAAGATAAGTTTCTCCCTTCTAATCCTGTTTAATTCAATTAAAATTCCTAGTTATGTGATTTGAAAATAAAATTGACTCTAATTTGTTGTTTCGAAGATACTTCAGGTAAGGTTTTCTATTTGATTCAATAGGTTTTCCTGATTTAGTAGGTCTACTTTCTTAGTTTGATAAGGTTCTGATTTTTGTTTCGTTGACTTTATTCAGATCGGAGAAGAACATTATTTTTATTGAATCAACAGGTTTTGAATCTAGGTATGTTTAGGTTTGTTGTTTGTTTCTGCCGATTTTTTGATAATAATAGTTAAATTATCCATTTAATAAAAACACTGATCTCTCATAATTCTAATGGAGCTAGTTGTGGACTCTTGTTGGTGTTTTTATGTTGCTTATCTTGACTACATATGTTGAGTTTGGTTAACGAATCTATGGTGGTGTTGATGGTGGAGATGCAGGTTCTGGAGGAGTATGAGAAGGATGTGGTGGTAGAGGTGGTGGTATTGGAGCAGGTTTGAAGGAGTATTTTGAAGTCAGTGGTGGTGTTTTTCAGAATTGATGAATTGAAGGAGATGATGAGAAGATAAATGATGAACTATTTTAAGTTTCTACTACTGGTGCTAGTGGTGACAGGTAATTAGCTGATTTCACAAGGTTCTCTTCTTTTTTAAATGTTTATGTTTTTGTTGTGATCAAGGTTAACTTGTTCTGATAAATTTACTACGGTATCATCCATGTCAATGATTGGTTTTTACTGTTGACTTATGCATCCTTGTAAAGGTAGTATATGGATTTTGTAATTTACATCAAAGGGGTCAATGCTTTCAGTTGAATGAATGTATATCAAAAGGTAGTATATGGATATAGGTCTGCACATTACATCTGTTCAACTGCACATTATACAAGCCATATGCATGACAGTTTGCACATTTAACTAGCATTGGCAGACTATATATGTGTAACTAGTAGTTACACATGTTATTTTGATGGGATATGCATATGTAACCTAATATGAAACTTCTATTTAACTGTAACATTTTTAATTTTACCTTCTTTTTGTAGAATCTGTAACTCTGTAAGGGTGAACTATTAAGTTTTGTATACTTGCTCTAGTTTATTCAGTTATGAGATAGATTTGACTATTCTGTGGCCATTGGTTTTTTATTTTTGGATGTCCTGTTTTGTTCATTTGTATGAGAAGTGTTCTAGCTGCTATGGTACTGATATCATTTGCTTGTCATGTAGTTACTAAGAAGGCTGACCCCAAGGTGCTGGCTAACAAAGCTTCCAAGGCTGTCAAAGATGGAGCATCAACCATTAAGAAGAAGGCTAAGAACATCTGCACATCAGTCACATTTCACAGGCCAAAGACATTGCAGAAGGCAAGGAATCACAAGTACCAATGTATTAGTGCACTACCAAGGAACAAGCTTGACCATTACCAAATCCTGAAATACCCACTCACCACCGAGTCCGCAATGAAGAAGATTGAAGACAACAACAAGAAGAAAACAAGGATGCTTTCAAGAAGATGTACAACATCCAGACAGATAAAGTGAACACCGTTATCAAGTAAGCCTTCTTGATTACTTACGACTAGATACTTCTTTTTCTTGAAAGGTAGTATATGGATATAGGTCTGGAATGGTTTCACTTAACTCATACATCTGTATAACTGCACATCACACAAGCCATATGCATGACAGTTTGCACGTTTAACTAGCATTGGCAGACTATGGATGTGTAACTAGTAGTTACACATGCTAATTAAATATGTAACTTCTAGGTACACAAGCCAAATGAATGTGTATCTACTAGTTACACATACAAATTAGATGTGTAACTTATAGTTACACATGCTAATTTGATGGGATATGCATATGTAACCGAATTATGAAACTTATATCTGTTATAGTGGTTATATTTATGAAATTGAGGAAAGAACATCAAGTCCTAGTAGTACGGAGTAGTAGTGGATGCAGATTAGACTAATTAGATGCAGGTTATACTTATAGTTACACATGTTAATTAGATGTGTAATTTCTAGTTATACATGATGATTGTATGTGTAACTTATGCTAATATGCATGTGTAACTATTGTTTACATGTGTAACTACTGATTACACATGCATTTTTTTTTCCTGGGTTCATATCTATACCCTGCTGAATCAGTTGTGTGATCATTTTTTGCGATATTAATGTGCTAGCACAAGGTTCCCAGGTGTTTGTATTATTCTGCCAGTATAATTACTGTCTGAAGCTTTACTTTCTGTTGCTTAAAATGTCCGTCGTCATCGATAATATGAAAATGGCTTAGGTACATCTAGACTAGCGCAATAAAACGTTTTTCTGTTAATACAGTGCTAACAACGTATTTCTGCTGAAGCAGTGATATCTTAATTAAGAGCTTTTCATTCACTTGCAAGGTTAACTGTATTATTTTATGACTGGTAATTGCTTGATAGTCACCTCTCGTTTTTGCTAGTGTTATTCATTTAGAGATGGATTTGCTGATTTATGTTGACATATCTAAGTCTGATGCATGTGTAACTCCTAGTTACATAATTCAGATGCATGTGTATCTGCAAGTTACACATGCTAATTAGATGTGTAACTTTTACTTACACATACTGATTTTGGGTACACATACCAATATGCATGTGTAACTCCTAGTTACACTAGTCATATGCATGTGTAACTGCTAGCTACACTAGCCAGATGAATGTGTATCTCCTAGTTACACATGTTATATGCATGTGTAACTCTCAGTTACACAATTCAGATGCATGTGTAACCGCTAGCTACACTAGTCAGATGCTTGTGAAACTGAAATATACATTGTTTTATGTACAGTTCATTTTAATCGTATAAATACTGATTGTTTGTTGTTATATTTCAGGTTTTAGATAACTTCATAAAAGCTAATTGCTTAAACGTGGTAATGGTCTCGCTGGAACTGGAGTTGACGTTGAATACACAAGTTAGATGCATGTGTAACTCTCAGTTACACTAGATAGACACATATGTAACTCTCAATTACACTAAACAGATGCGTGTGTAACTTCTAGTTACACATGCTAAGAAATTATTGTAAATGAATATTAAAGTAATAACCTTTTTTTTTTGATGTCTATTTATTTGCATATATATACAAGTGTAACTTTGCATTACACATATCATAAGATGTGTAACTTCTGGTTACACATGCCATATGCATGTGTAACTTCTGTTTACACCTTCACACTGTATTTTAATAATTTCGGGCCTAGATTTAATAATTTTGGGCCTAGATTTAAATTTTATTTAATTATGGACTTGACAATATGCATAAGGGTATCAAGGTCTTTTAAAAACTCGGGGCCTAGATTTAAACTTTTTTTAATTAAGGGCCTCATATTATGGGTTATTCATGGGTTGGGTCTGAGCCTAATTTCCCCATATAAGAAAGCCACCTTTAGTTTATTTCAGCTCATATGTTTGCCATGGGCTTCTTGATGACTGCAATCAAATGCTTAATCCGGTTTTGCTGCAGCCTGCGGGTGATGGAGCCCCACAAAATCCTGACATCCTTACTGAACAGAACAATGGGGTATACCCTTTGTTTGAGTAAAATTTAGCTATGCTTGGATTGCAAAATCTTTCTGGGACTTGGTATTGCATAAGCGTCTGTCTCTCGAATCTTGTGCGTTTGATTGTTTCTTGATTGCCTGTGTTTCATGTTCATTATGTAGTTTGTGTGCAACTAAGATGCCAGTTCTATTTGGTTTTGGGAGGTGTTCTTTTTTACAGATAACAGGAGGGAGAGAACGGATATGTAGATGTAATGATTTGCCAAAATCTAGTCAATACAGGGTCAAAGTCCAATACAATAAATTAAAGTATTTTTGTATTACCTATCCTACCCTCAATAACTTGTGCATACTTTCGTATTACTGTGATTTTTCGTCCGGAATAAAGAAACAAAAACCCTAATCTCTTCGGTACACGAGATTAAAACAATCTTATATTTCTTTTCTTTTTTTTGGGTATTCATCGTCGTGATTATTATGTCGTTCATGATCAGTACCTTCTGCTTGCAATCGTTTGTGATTTTTAAGCATTTCAATTTTTTTTGTCGACTTTCGTGTGATGCTTATTTATTAAAAAAAATGGAGAATTGGATCAGATTAAATTTTTTAGATGAACCCCCTTTGAGATACAGGGCCTTGAAAACAAAAATTACAAGAAACGTGGGCCTTGAAAACAGAAAGTACAAGAAAAGTTATGTACCGAGAAACAGTCGGAAGACTTGTATTTCTACCCTAGTTTCAAATGGTCATATATAGGGTTTAATTATTATTTTTTTAAACCTTGAACATTTTATGCTAAAACTTTAGTATTTGCAGAAAAATTGCGCAAACAAGAATAATTATAAGAAAATATTAAACAAGAAATTTTTTTTTTTGTTTCTCTCCGAAATAAAAGTGGCGTTGTCTTGCCTTCTACTTAATGAAGTTTCATTGTGTCGGCCAATAGCTTCATTACTTAGCCAAATGCATTTACAATGTAGTGCTACTCTTGCAGTTCATTGGCCCTGCGGGGTTATGCCGTTCTTAGCACTTGACAGTCTACACAGTGTTGCGCCATTCTGGTTGCACACTGACTTGGCCTGCAACTTTGTAACGCGTAATTAATCAAACAAACTATGAACCTTCATTTAAACTTTCATTTATCTCGTCATCAGGAATAAGAATCAAAGGATCATCACCACGTTTTCCACACTATGGTAAGCTAGAAATACCGATCAAAGAAACTTTGAAATTAGATACAAATTTTTAAATTTTCGGTCCAAATTCAGACCAAGTTTTATTCAGTTCCTACTAATTTAACATCATTACTGATGGGATTTGATAGAAAAGTTAACATTGATCATTTAATCATTCTAATATTATCTTGAAAATCACTTGAATTGAATATATATGATAAAGTTTGTTTTTTTTTAGTCAACATCGCTGGAAAAATCATCTCTGACCTTAATGTCTCCACCCAAATTTTCTCATTTTCTCAGCACCATCACGATTATATACTCCCTCCATCCGGAATTACTTGATAAATTAGGGTTTTGCAAATTTATCAAGGAATTGAAATTATTTTCACATAGACCGTCAATCTCCCAAATTCTTTGTGTAATATACTAGTTTTCACATCTTAGTTTTTTTATTTCTTCTTGATATTTAGGAAATTTTTGGGGAAAATATTAAAATTTTCTATTATATTTTTTCCTAAAAAAAAATTGATTAATTCATCCGGACGGAGGGAGTATGTTGATTAGACTCATAACTTTCCAATAAAGATAAAGAATCGCGGCTGAAAAATATCTAGTCGCAAAGTCCCCAAGAATTTCAGTTGGGGGAGAGTGGAGAAATTTTTCAGCGGAGATGGGATTGCAATTGTTTAGATTCAGATATATACATTGATAAATAAGGGTTAAGATAGGTTGACAATCACGAAGACCCGGAGAGAAACTGATGTTAGTGAGATAGATGATAAGAAAAATAAACATATTCTGTATCCAATCATGTTCATGAAAAAAATATTTTATTTATTGTAGGATTTGTGATCAGTAAATAAAATTTGAAGTTTCAAAAATAGTCGATAAGCTGAGGAATGCTGGATATACAGGTTCCAGGAAGCCTCTAAGACCCAAGGGATCGATAAATAATCTTGTAATTGCTAAATATGACAACTTACATTAAAGGTAGTTATCAGTGCCAAGCTCGTAAGAGCAAAATAAATTGTAAAGACAAAATAAATCATAGTAAAGAGAAAAAACTATAATTTTTTTTATTATTGGAGCCCTTAATTTTGAGGCGGAGGTCATATATTCATAAAGATGAGGGAGGCAAACCCAAAGGAGTTAATATCGTGTATCAATTTCATATCGGCTGGGTTCGATATGGCTATACAAAAGATTTTTTCGGTTATACATCATTAAGATTATAATGTTAAATGTTTTTAAATGTTTTAATCTAACAAAATTGGTGGCATATGATGCATTAATTCTCAAGATCATTAAAGGGTACAAAAGAAACAAAATGATTAGAAAAAATGGTTATGTTTATAAATTTTCAGATCTTAGTAATTATGTTACCAAATTATCCTCAACGATATTATCATTACATCAGTAAACCTCAATTATCGGTTTATGCAGGCTTATATGAGTGTTTTTATCGTTCAATCTTCATATTACTGATATTTTAAATATCATAAAGGTTTTTCCTGATAAATGATAAAGCCCTATAATATCGGCCGATTCGATCGATATTGACTATAGTGAGCATACCTCTTTGATCACGTGTTATTCGAGGACTATGATAATGAGTTACATAATAAGATACAATATTTTTTTATTTTACATTAATTTGGGCTTAAGGCATTTGATGGGCTTTACATACATATGTGGAATATTGTATCCACATTCTGCCCATTTTTCTCTTTACTCAAATTGAAAGGCTGAAAGGGCAAGGCAAAAACTAGTTTCTATTTTATACCGAGGTAACTGGTAAGAGTTTATGCTTAAGGCGGTCGTGTCCTATGTTGGTTTCTTTGCTCTTAGCGCTTAACATGTCGAGTGGTTATTTATGGCTGCCTTGACTTCTCACGTCTTCTAATACAAGAGAGAGACTTTTTTCTTACAAAAACATGGTTTATTTTCTTCCATCGTTCTTGTTCTTTTATTCTGAAGTTCTTGGTTCATGTCCTCGTTTTTCTCAAATGCCTTCGTTTTCACTTTTCAGGTATGATAAATTTTTCTTTTCCTATAGTTTTGATGTTATTTTATGTCAGCTAAATCCAATCTACTAATCTAGTGTCAAACTCGTTGCTATATTGTGCCCAAACATTAACATGTTGTGTGGTGCCATAAATGTACGGAGGCAACATGCTTTACACCTCTACTCCCATGTATGTATGGTGAACATCAAAACCCATCCTAACTCGGGTCGTTACCCTTTTTCTACCTATCCCTAGCTACTTCATCGGATACGTATCACGTATCAAGAATATGTGGTCGTACTGGTACTAGAAGGGATATCTTCTCTACTAAGGAAATAGTGTCAACCATTTACTCTTTTATTTCCAGGAAACACACAATTCCTACTGGCAAAACCATATCTTTTTTCATCCTTTAGTCAGTTGGAATAAAATAATGTTTCACTGCATGGGCCATGAGTCACACATACGATTTGAAAATAATAAAAAAGGGTTAGAGATAGGTTATATATGAAAGTTGTTAATAAAGTAATTAAATCCCAATTAACGCTTTTTAATCTTCTAATTAGGTACAGACTTTTGGTGGATTTTAATGCTTAAACCTTTTAACAGACATAATCAAAAGTACCATCGGAAACTTCATAAGCTCCTGGCCAGCCTAAACTAAAAATGGAACCATATTTCACCATGAAAATCTGTTAATTCTTGAGTGGATTCATTCATTATATCACAGAACTGTTGTTACCATCTCTTCATGCATAAAACTTTCTAGTCTATCACTAAATGCAACTTACTCTAGCCAGGCCTAGCTAATTGCATGCTTATATTGCATGGATTTTTCTTTTACATATTTTTTTTTTTGTGGGAAATGAGAGTGAATGGAATAGCTAGGAGGAGATCAATAAACACCAATACTAGTAGAACTGACCCAGATCTAAACTGAAACCAAACTGCAGACACTACCCTAGTATATATGCTAGCTAGCTGGCTGGCTGGCTAATTGCAATAAACAAGAACTCCTGTTTCAAGCTTTCTTTGTTTCTTCACCCTTGCAATGAAGTTCTCCACCCTTTGGTTTAACTCCTCATCCGCAGGCAAGGGATAACAACTCTGTGCCATTGCATGAGGTTCCTCCTGTCGTTTCATCACTTTTTCTTCTCGGACATGATCACTTACTACACTTGTGACATCAACCTCTTCCATGAAAGAAGACTCTGGTTTCAACTCTTGGTGAATGATCATCATCTTCTCTTTTATACTACTTATTTTCTGAATACTATCACTATTCTTACTTCTTTCTAAGCACTGTTGGTAAACTTCAGTAGCCGGATCAGACGACTTAGCGGAACCGAAAAACTTTGATTCTCCCACAAGGAAAACAACGATGACGTTGCACACGATGAATAAACACTTGGGGTTGAAAATACAAGTCCAAAAACTGGGGACAGAGATAGAGAGAAAGTTCTTCATGGATGAACATAGAAATGGAAACCATAAAGGACTAAAACAAAATATAATACATGTTAGGATTGTTAAGCAATAGAATATAAGGGTATCAAGAAACCGACGATTCTTCTTGAACTTGTTCTTGGCTTTCATGGCTTGGAACTTTTCTATATAAATGTGATCCATAGTGGGTTTAATTTAGAGCTAGCTAGCTAAGATGGTTTCTCTCCTAAGAAGAGGATCAACTAAAGAGGAGGAATTGAAGGTTTCTTTCTCATCCTACTGAACATAGAGCAACGCAATGGATGATCCACTTAAATAGGGTTTTGGAAAGTGGTTGCTGTTCTCTTATGTGGGCTTCCATCACAATCACATGTTGCTTTATTTTCATCTTTCTTTATTAGTATGGGAGAGTGACTTTAGAAAAAGCAGATAGAGAAGGTTGATTGGTGGTAGTGATTTTGATGCTTTAGGGATTTATTGTTTTTCTTTTTACTTTAGTTTTCCCCACTACTTAAGTTTGATTGTTTCATAAATGGAGCCACTATTCGTACACTTAAGAAAAACACATACTGTCCCAAAACACCTTAACTAGTTAAGCAGAGCCATGAGAACAATAGGGCAGTGTGTGTGGTCACTGGTGATTACATGCTAAGTGAAGTTAGCGCAAGTAAAATAGCTCATTTTTACTTTTCGCATATCATCAACCTTGAGAGAGAATCATGATTGCAAAAAGGGAAATCCAGTAGTCATTTAAGGCAGTTATAGGAACACATTAAAAATGGTCAAAAATGATATATGTCTCCTGTAAAGCAATGGTACTAGTAGTCATAGAAGAATGATTTTCATGTTATCGATGATGATTTTGTTCAAGGTAGGATTTTCTCTAACGGAAATTGTAGAATAGATTTTTTTAACTTTTAGGAGAAAATGTTGTGTAAGAAAACCTTACCTATTAGAGTTGATACTGTTGGAAATTTTGGGTTAAACAAGAGGACGAAAACAGAAACAGAAAATGGTGTATCCCTGACTTCAAGGCTCTTCCGATTTCTTTAGACAATAATTCGATCTTTCCCAATAAATTTGGCGAGTACAAACGGTCTCTCGAATTATGCCTTCATGATTCGATGAAGCCCTAACACCGTAATCGAATTCAAGGATTGTACTTCCTTGACCCGACCAAGAAACACATTGTATAAGGTTCTGATGATGCTTTTTAGAGAAGAAGAAAACAAATTGTTTTTGATGATGTTGGAATGGGAGAACATCTTCGCTACTTATAGTGATATTCATGCCTGTTGGAGTGTCGTTTCATCACCAACAGACGCTTCCAAAAGCCATTAATGGTGGCTTATGAGAAGAGACGCGTCTGTTCAATTTTGAACGGAAACTTCTAGGTTTTACAAAGTAAAACCAGAAAAAATTTCCACGAGACGCTGTCTCGGACTCTTCTAGGTCAGGTCGATCACCATATAACTCTGCGTAGTGGCAAACCTTGAAAATATCCAACAGATATTTGTACTAGATAAGCATCAAATTAAGATTTAGGACTATGTGGACTAGGAGATATATTGTTATTCTAAAATAATATCCATGCATTATAATGTGTACTTTGTGTTCTGATTGCCAATCGTGAAAGAGGTTGATTTGTGCTTCATACTCGGTGCCCTTTTCTTTTATGTTAATGGGCTCCCTTTCGTTTGTTTTACCCACTCCTCGAGTAGGGATCCGGTATCATGCATTGTCTCTTTGCTGATTGGATCATCATAACTCTTTGTTTTCACATTCAAGGGAGAAAAAAACAGATTAACTCTGTACGCCAATAGGCACCATGGAGTCCTAGGCCTTAGACATTCACCATTTCCTAGGCCACAATCTTGCAGCTTTTGGCCTGAGATAGCTTCATTTACGGTAGACAAGCACCTTTGTTACATTCTATTGCCTTCTATCATGTAAACTTGATGTAATTATGTTTTCTTTTAATACAATTTTGATTTTATCAAAAAAGAAAGAAAAAGAGAAAGTATTATTAGTGTGTGCAGAATTACATAGGTTTAAGTCTCTGTACATGAATGAGTATACAAGACGCGGTATCCAAATATGTGCAAACCCTAATCTGACGCACAAGGGCATCATGGTATATGAATATTGGTTTATAAGACTTTCCTTTATGACCATCATGGGTCATTATTACGGCCACACCAGGAAAATTCAAAAGAACAAATCTTGAAAATACACGAGCATGTAAAAATTTAGAACAATTATGAACACATATGTTGCCTCGTTAAAACCTTAAAAAAGAAATCAAGTTGGGAAAAATCTTGACATAGGAAAAAAGAGCACCACACGATAAGTCAAGTAAATAGGCATTTGTTGATGGCACTCCCCTGATGAATACTTAATCAAATCTTGGCTTGTAAATATTTGACTCGAGAACGGAAGGAACATTGCAATGCTTTCACGTTGAAATATGCTAGTTTATGAAGTCTTCTTTAGTATTACACAAGCGTATTGTTGCCCCCCCCTCC